>NW_026290796.1:77500-167500 GCF_023373465.1 Oncorhynchus keta
TCTCCCTCCCTCCTCCCTTCCCTTCCCTCTCCCTCCCTCCCTCACTCTCTCCCCTCCCTCCCCTCCTGTATCCCTCCCTCCCTTTCAGAAACCTCACTCCTCTCCTCCCCAACTATCTCCTTCCCTCCCCTTCCTCTCCTCCTGTATCCCCTCCTCCCTCCCTTCTCCTTCCCTCCTCTTCCTCCCCTCCTGTATCCCCTCCTCCCTCCCCTCTCTCCCTCTCCTACTCTGAGTGTTGCCGCTGACACGTAGAGCATCATGAGGTGGAATAAGACAGAGGGAAGGAGAGAGGGAAGAGAGGAGGGAAGGAGAGAAGGAAGAGAGGAGGGAAGGAGAGAAGGAAGAGAGGAGGGAAGGAGAGGGAAGAGAGGAGGGAAGGAGAGAAGGAAGAGAGGAGGGAAGGAGAGAAGGAAGAGAGGAGGGAAGGAGAGGGAAGGAGAGAAGGAAGAAGGAGGGAAGGAGAGAAGGAAGAGAGGAGGAAGGAGAGAAGGAAGAGAGGAGGGAAGGAGAGAAGGAAAGAGAGGAGGAAAGGAGAGGGAAGAGAGGAAGAGAGGAGGGAAGGAGAGAAGGAAGAGAGGAGGGAAGGGAGAGAAGGAAGAGAGGAGGAGAGGAAGGAGAGGGAAGAGAGGAGGGAGGGGAGAGAAGGAAGAGAGGAGGGAAGGAGAGAAGGAAGAGAGGAGGGAAGGAGAGGGAAGAGAGGAGGGAAGGAGAGAAGGAAGAGAGGAGGGAAGGGCTGCTTTTGGAGATGGGAATGAGGGATATCCCTCTCGCTGTCTGTCTTCCACTGGTGCCTCTTCTCTCGCTTGCTCTGTCCTTCTCTGTTTCTGTCCTTCTCTGTTTCTGTCCTTCTCTGTTGTCCTTCTCTGTTTCTGTCCTTCTCTGTTTCTGTCCTTCTCTGTTTCTGTCCGTCCTTCTCTGTTTCTGTCCGTCCTTCTGTTTCTGTTTCTGTCCTTCTCTGTTTCTGTCCTTCTCTGTTTCTGTCCATCTCTGTTTCTGTCCATCTCTGTTTCTGTCCATCTCTGTTTCTGTCCTTCTCTGTTTCTGTCCATCTCTGTTTCTGTCCATCTCTCTGTTTCTGTCCTTCTCTGTTTCTGTCCTGTTTCTCTGTTTCTGTCCTTCTCTGTTTCTATCCATCTCTCTGTTTCTATCCATCTCTCTGTTTCTATCCATCTCTCTGTTTCTATCCATCTCTCTGTTTCTATCCATCTCTCTGTTTCTCTCCATCTCTCTGTTTCTCTCCATCTCTCTGTTTTCAGGTGTGTGTCCATGCGTCTGGTGTGTGTCTGTGTGTGTCTGGTGTGTCTGGTGTGTGTCTGGTGTGCGTCAGGTGTGCGTCTGGTGTGCGTCTGGTGTGCGTCTGGTGTGCGTCTGGTGTGCGTCTGGTGTGCGTCGGGTGTGCGTCGGGTGTGCGTCGGGTGTGCGTCAGGTGTGCGTCGGGTGTGCGTCAGGTGTGTGTCAGGTGTGCGTATGTGCAGGTGTGTGTGTAGCGTACCTGTTGGGTGGTCTGCTGTACTACCTGGGTGGAGACCCCTGTCTGAACCACTACTACTGGAGGACTGGAGTCTGATACACTGTCACTAGAATGGAGAGAGCCATCTATGGAGAGAGAGAAGGAGAGAGGAAGAGATGGATAGAGGGAGGGAGGAGAGAGAGACAGACAGATGGAGAAAGAAAAGAGAGAAACAGAGACAGACACAGAGAGAGAGAGAGAGGATTGGTGGAACACAGTAAATGAAAATAGAGAGAGAAAGAGAGTACAGGAGGAAGAGAGGACGGAGGAAGAGAGAGAAAGAGAGTACAGGAGGAAGAGAGGACGGAGGAAGAGAGAGAAAGAGAGTACAGGAGGAAGAGAGGACAGAGAGTACAGGAGGAAGAGAGGACAGAGAGTACAGGAGGAAGAGAGGACAGAGAGTACAGGAGGAAGAGAGAGGACAGAGAGTACAGGAGAAAGAGAGTACAGGAGGAAGAGAGGACGGAGGAAGAGAGAGAAAGAGAGTTACAGGAGGAAGAGAGAGAAAGAGAGTACAGGAGGAAGAGAGGACAGAGGAAGAGAGAGAAAGAGAGTACAGGAGGAAGAGAGAGAAAGAGAGTACAGGAGGAAGAGAGAGAAAGAGAGTACAGGAGGAAGAGAGGACGGAGGAAGAGAGAGAAAGAGAGTACAGGAGGAAGAGAGGACGGAGGAAGAGAGAGAAAGAGAGTACAGGAGGAAGAGAGGATGGAGGAAGAGAGAGAAAGAGAGTACAGGAGGAAGAGAAAGAGGAGGAGGAAGAGAAAGAGAGTACAGGAGAAGAAGAGAAAGAGAGTAGCAGGAGGAGAGAGAGAAGAGATAAACAAAGAGACAGGAGGAAGAGAGAGAAAGAGAGTACAGGAGGAAGAGACAGAGATAGCAGGAGGAAAGAGAACAAGAGAGTACAGGAGGAAGAGAGGATGGAGGAAGAGAGAGAAAGAGAGTAGCAGGAGGAAGAGAGAGAAGAGAGAGTAGCAGGAGGAAGAGAGAGAAAGAGAGTAGCAGGAGGAAGAGAGAGAAAGAGAGTACAGGAGGAAGAGAGAGAAAGAGAGTAGCAGGAGGAAGAGAGGATGGAGGAAGAGAGAGAAAGAGAGTAGCAGGAGGAAGAGAGAGAAAGAGAGTAGCAGGAGGAAGAGAGAGAAAGAGAGTAGCAGGAGGAAGAGAGAGAAAGAGAGTAGCAGGAGGAAGAGAGAGAAAGAGAGTAGCAGGAGGAAGAGAGAGAAAGAGAGTAGCAGGAGGAAGAGAGGACCGATGGGAGGAAGATAAACAACATGAGATTATGTTTACAACTTCATCAAATATCAAATAATTAAATAATAAAGCAGTACTCACGATACTCTGTCTCCACACTATAACAGCAGTTACTGTAGAACATACTCTGTCTCCACACTATAACAGCAGTTACTGTAGAACATACTCTGTCTCCACACTATAACAGCAGTTACTGTAGAACATACTCTGTCTCCACACTATAACAGCAGTTACTGTAGAACATACTCTGTCTCCACACTATAACAGCAGTTACTGTAGAACATACTCTGTCTCCACACTATAACAGCAGTTACTGTAGAACATACTCTGTTTCCACACTATAACAGCAGTTACTGTAGAACATAGCTCTTAGGACAGACGAGAGAGAGATGGAGAGAGGACAGAGGGCTGGCCATCTCTCCAGCCTTATATATGAGGCAGGCAGAGGGAGGCCTTGGACAGCTAATCTCCCTAGATGGAGGGAACAATCCCCCATCATATAAACACAGGTATCAGGTGAGGAGAGAGAGGGGGGGTGGAGGGAAAGAGAGGGAGGGGGTGGAGGGAAGAGAGGGAGGGTGGAGGAGGGGTGGAGGGAAGAGAGGGAGGCGTGGAGGAAGAAGAGAGGGAGGGGTGGAGGGAAGAGAGGGAGGGAGAGAGGGAGGGGTGGAGGGAAGAGAGGGAGGCGTGGAGGAAGAGAGGGGAGGGGAAGAGAGGGAGGGGTGGAGGGAAGAGGGAGGGGGGAAGAGAGGGAGGGGTGGAGGAAGAGGGAGGGGTGGAGGGAAGAGAGGGAGGGGTGGAGGAAGAAGAGGGAGGGGTGGAGGGAAGAGAGGGAGGGGTGGAGGGAAGAGAGGGGGGTGGAGGGAAGAGAGGGAGGGGTGGAGGGAAGAGAGGGAGGGTGGAGGAAGAAGAGGGAGGGGGGTGGAGGGAAGAGAGGGAGGGTGGAGGGAAGAGAGGGAGGGGTGGAGGAAGAGAGGGAGGGGTGGAGGGAAGAGAGGGAGGGGTGGAGGGAAGAGAGGGAGGGGTGGAGGGAAGAGAGGGAAGAGAGGGAAGGAGGGGTGGAGGGGAGAGGGGGGGTGGAGGGAAGAGAGGGAGGGTGGAGGGAAGAGAGGGAGGGGTGGAGGGAAGAGAGGGAGGGGGTGGAGGGAAGAGAGGGAGGGTGGAGGGAAGAGAGGGAGGGGTGGAGGGAAGAGAGGGAGGGGTGGAGGGAAGAGAGGGAGGGGTGGAGGGAAGAGAGGGAGGGGTGGAGGGAAGAGAGGGAGGGTGGAGGGAAGAGAGGGAGGGTGGAGGGAAGAGAGGGAGGGGTGGAGGGAAGAGAGGGAGGGTGGAGGGAAGAGAGGGAGGGTGGAGGGAAGAGAGGGAGGGGTGGAGGGAAGAGAGGGAGGGTGGAGGGAAGAGAGGGAGGGTGGAGGGAAGAGAGGGAGGGGTGGAGGGAAGAGAGGGAGGGTGGAGGGAAGAGAGGGTGGGGTGGAGGGAAGAGAGGGAGGGGTGGGTGAAGGGGAGGGGTGGAGAAGAGAGGGAGGGTGGAGGGAAGAGAGGGAGGGTGGAGGGAAGAGAGGGAGGGTGGAGGGAAGAGAGGGAGGGGTGGAGGGAAGAGAGGGAGGGTGGAGGAAGAGAGGGAGGGTGGAGGGAGGGAGGGAGAGGGAGGGAAGAGAGGGTGGACAGAGATAGATGTTGACTTTTGTGATTTATTACTGTTCATATAGTATGATGATCCATTCAATGTTATTGTTTATTATCTACTTCACTTGCTTTAGCAATGTTAACATATGTTTCCCATGACAATAAAGCCCCTTGAATTAAATTGAGAGAGAGAGACAGAGACAGAGACAGACAGATCTGTCTCTAGCTCCAGTGTGTGTGTCTGTGGTGTGAGTGGAGCAGGCCAGGCCTCACTAGTGTTACCTGATACTAACACCCTGCCCGGCTGGCAGGTTAGCTGCTGCTGGTAATCTACTAATAGACAAGATGCAAATAAACTACACACAACACACAGTATGGCTGGTCAACTAGTCTGGCAGCTTTACAGTGGGGCTACAATGGAAATACAATGTTTAAATGTTATAGAGCTGTCCTCAATGATGTTAAATGTAGTGGATATCCACATGTTATAGAGCTGTCCTCAATGATTTTAAATGTAGTGCATGTTATAGAGCTGTCCTCAATGATTTTAAATGTAGTGTATGTTATAGAGCTGTCCTCAATGATTTTAAATGTAGTGTATGTTATAGAGCTGTCCTCAATGATGTTAAATGTAGTGTATGTTATAGAGCTGTCCGCAATGATGTTAAATGTAGTGTATATCCACATGTTATAGAGCTGTCCTCAATGATGTTAAATGTAGTGTATATCCACATGTTATAGAGCTGTCCTCAATGATTTTAAATGTAGTGTATATCCACATGTGGTGGAATTGTGTTTTTAAATGATTATTATTTATGCTTTTGTGAATTTTACCCCTTTTTCTCCCCAATTTCGTGGTATCCAATTGTTGTAGTAGCTACTATCTTGTCTCATCGCTACAACTCCTGTACGGGCTCAGGAGAGATGAAGGTTTAAAGTCATGCGTCCTCCGAAACACAACCCAACCACTGCTTCTTAACACAGCGCCATCCAACCCGGAAACCAGCCTCACCAATGTGTCGGAGGAACCACCGTGCACCTGGCCACCTTGGTTAGCGCGCACTGCGCCCGGCCCACCACAGGAGTCGCTGGTGCGCGATGAGACAAGGATATCCCTACCGGCCAAACCCTCCCTAACCCGGATGACGCTAGGCCAACTGTGCGTCGCCCCACGGACCTCCTGGTCGCGGCCGGTTACGACAAAGCCTGGGCTGAACCCTCCCTAACCTGGACGACGCTTCGCCAACTGTGTGTCGCCCCACGGACCTCCCGGTCGCGGCCGGTTACGACAGAGCCTGGGCTGAACCCTCCCTAACCTGGACGACGCTTGGCCAACTGTGTGTCGCCCCACGGACCTCCCGTCGCGGCCGGTTACGGCAGAGCCTGGGCCGAACCCTCCCTAACCCGGATGACGCTAGGCCGGACCTCCCGGTCGCGGCCGGTTACGACAGAGCCTGGGCCGAACCCTCCCTAACCCTGACGATGCTAGGCCAACTGTGCGTCGCCCCATGGACCTCCCGGTCGCGGCCGGTTACGACAGAGCCTGGGCCGAACCCTCCCTAACCCGGACGACGCTAGGCCAGACCTCCCGGTCGCGGCCGGTTACGACAGAGCCTGGGCCGAACCCTCCCTAACCCGGACGACGCTAGGCCAGACCTCCCGGTCGCGGCCGGTTACGACAGAGCCTAGGCCGAACCCTCCCTAACCCGGACGACGCTAGGCCAGACCTCCCGGTCGCGGCCGGTTACGACAGAGCCTAGGCCGAACCCTCCCTAACCCGGACGACGCTAGGCCAGATCTCCCGGTCGCGGCTGGTTACGACAGAGCCTGGGCCGAACCCAGAGTCTCTGGTGGCACAGCTGGCGCTGGATTATTATTATTTTTTAATCGTATACAAACGTCCTGTGTATATCTGTCCCAAGGACTGTTGGGTAGTGAACAGGCTTACTGATGGTAGGTAGTAGAATTATCTCTTGTGGACAGAACTTAATCGAGCATCTATGTAATTAAGCAAGATTAGTTTCCAAGATTAGTAGCGGAAAGGTGTTGGCCACATGCCAGTATGTCCCTCCTTCAGCCCAGCTAACGGTGGTCCTGCAGCTAACGGTAGTCCTGCAGCTAACGATAGTCCTGCAGCTAACGGTAGTCCTGCAGCTATCGGTAGTCCTGCAGCTATCGGTAGTCCTGCAGCTATCGGTAGTCCTGCAGCTATCGGTAGTCCTGCAGCTAACGGTAGTCCTGCAGCTAACGGTAGTCCTGCAGCTAACAGTAGTCCTGCAGCTAACAGTAGTCCTGCAGCTAACGGTAGTCCTGCAGCTAACGGTAGTCCTGCAGCTAACGGTAGTCCTGCAGCTAACGGTAGTCCTGCAGCTAACAGTCCTGCAGTCCTAACAGTAGTCCTGTGCCAGTATGTCCCTCCTACAGCCCAGCTAACAGTAGTCCTGCATCTAACGGTAGTCCTGCAGCTAACAGTAGTCCTGCAGCTAACAGTAGTCCTGCAGCTAATGGTAGTCCTGCAGCTTAACGGTAGTCCTGCAGCAGCTAACGGAAGTCCTGCAGCAGCTAACGGAAGTCCTGCAGCAGCTAACGGAAGTCCTGCAGCAGCTAACGGAAGTCCTGCAGCAGCTAACGGAAGTCCTGCAGCTAACAGTAGTCCTGCAGCTAACAGTAGTCCTGCAGCTAATGGAAGTCCTGCAGCTAACAGTAGTCCTGCGTGCCAGTATGTCCCTCCTACAGCCCAGCTAACAGTAGTCCTGCAGCTAACGGAAGTCCTGCAGCTAACAGTAGTCCTGCAGCTAAAAGTAGTCCTGCAGCTAATGGAAGTCCTGCAGCTAACGGAAGTCCTGCAGCTGACGGTAGTCCTGCAGCTAACGTAGTCCTAGTTCTGCAGCTAACAGTACAGTCCCTCCTAGCCCAGCTAACGGTAGTCCTGCAGCTAACGGAAGTCCTGCAGCTAACGGTCCTGCAGCTAAAGTCCTGCAGCTAACGGAAGTCCTGCAGCTAACGGAAGTCCTGCAGCTAACGGAAGTCCTGCAGCTAACGGTAGTCCTGCAGCTAACGGTAGTCCTGCAGCTAACGGTAGTCCTGCAGCTAACGGTAGTCCTGCAGCTAACGGTAGTCCTGCAGCTAACGGTAGTCCTGCAGCTAACAGTAGTCCTGCAGCTAACAGTAGTCCTGCAGCTAACGGAAGTCCTGCAGCTAACGGTGGTCCTGCAGCTAACAGTAGTCCTGCAGCTAACAGTAGTCCTGCAGCTAACGGAAGTCCTGCAGCTAACAGTAGTCCTGCAGCTAACGGAAGTCCTGCAGCTAACGGTAGTCCTGCATGGACCACTTGGCAAAGGTTGTGGGTTCAAATCCCGCTGCGGCCACTAAAAGGCCTCTGTTGTCAGTTACTTTGAATAAAAGTGGCTGCTAAATGGCCTAATGCAGGTTACATTACAATGGTGCTTTAAGGTTTCCACTGGGTTAGTAAACCAACCATTAACCAACCTGGACCTCAGAGAACAGACCATTAACCAACCTGGACCTCATAGAACAGACCAACCATTAACCAACCTGGACCTCAGAGAGCAGACCAACCATTAACCAACCTGGACCTCAGAGAACAGACCAACCATTAACCAACCTGGACCTCAGAGAACAGACCAACCATTAACCAACCTGGACCTCAGAGAACAGACCAACCATTAACCAACCTGGACCTCAGAGAACAGACCAACCATTAACCAACCTGGACCTCAGAGAACAGACCATTAACCAACCTGGACCTCAGAGAACAGACCAACCATTAGCCAGCCTGGACCTCAGAGAGCAGACCAACCATTAACCAACCTGGACCTCAGAGAACAGACCATTAACCAACCTGGACCTCAGAGAACAGACCAACCATTAGCCAGCCTGGACCTCAGAGAGGAGACCAACCATTAGCCAGCCTGGACCTCAGAGAGCAGACCAACCATTAGCCAGCCTGGACCTCAGAGAGCAGACCAACCATTAACCAACCAACCATTAACCAACCTGGACCTCAGAGAACAGACCATTAACCAACCTGGACCTTAGAGAACAGACCATTAACCAACCTGGACCTCAGAGAACAGACCATTAACCAACCTGGACCTCATAGAACAGACCAACCATTAACCAACCTGGACCTCAGAGAACAGACCAACCATTAACCAACCTGGACCTCAGAGAGCAGACCAACCATTCAGAGACCAACCATTAACCAACCTGACCCAACCTGGACCTCAGAGAGCAGACCAACCATTAACCAACCTGGACCTCAGAGAGCAGACCAACCATTAACCAACCTGGACCTCAGAGAGCAGACCAACCATTAACCAACCTGGACCTCAGAGAGCAGACCAACCATTAACCAACCTGGACCTCAGAGAGCCTGTCCTACAGGTCTGGTAGATAACCATGGTAACAGTTGTCAGGAGAGGAAGGTGTGGCTATGGTGGAATAGACATGTTTCATCATGTCAGCTACTCTCACCTGAGAGAGTGAGAGAGTGAGAATGCCTCACCTGTAACGGTCACTACGATGTACTGCGGTGTGGAACTCTGTCCGTTACTCTGCTGAACGGCAGAACTCTGGATCTCCGCGGTAACAAACGGAGTCTGAGAAGGAGTGGCAAGAACCACTTTCTTCTGGGCCATGGTGGGCGTGGCTTGAGCAGGAAGTTTGTCCTGTCCGGCTGTGGAGACGATGGACACTGACTGGTTGAACTGGGTTGGCGTGGAGCGGGAGGGCGTGGCTGATTGTGTTGCTATAGTGACAGCGTTGGGCTGGGGGGCCGGCTGGAGCTCTTCTGTGTAGCCGGGGGTCGCCATGACTACCGCCACGGCTGGACCAAGACCACCACTCTGGGGGAAGTACAAGGGAAGGAGTTGGTTATGAGTGCAAGTTTTTTTTTCCACACACACACACACACACACACATCTAAAGCACACACAAACACACACACACACACACACACACACACACACACACACACACACACACACACACACACACACACACACGTGTAGAATTGTGCCAACACACTTTCAAACCTTTTTCAACACACTTCAGGCAACCTCTTGTGAAAGCACACAGACAAAGGTGGATAGAAACCAGGGTGGAAGTGAGTATTTTGTCTGAGGCTGAGGCACACTAAGGTTCTTCCTGTTGGATGCAAAAACCTCCCCAAGTGCAAGTTTTTTTTCTTCCATGGCACTAAACAGCAGATTCAAATGATCAAAGCTTGAAGATAAGTTGGGTACTTGAATCATTTGTGTCGTTCTAGGGCCCAGGACTGAGTTTGGGAACCCCTGATCTAAAGCACTGAGGTGTGAGCTCTGGCAAACTATTATCATAGTTATATCCCATGAAATTATTGCATATAGACCGTTTAACTACATTCGATAATGATAAGTTTCCACTAGTAGAATCTCACACACACACACACACACACACACACACACACACACACACACACACACACACGTTCTGATAGCGACAGCACACAGGAAACGCACCTTGCTCCTTCTCTACAAGCATATCATATAATATTTTCTCCAGTTGCCATTGGTGTATGCTTCTAAATATTGCTTCTCCATTGGCTTCAGGTAATGTCAATCCCACCCATATGCTCAACCCACCTTCCCCTCCCTGCGTGACAGCCACCGCGAGGACGGCAGAGCATGAGATCTGGCACACATTGCACAGTACGGGCATGACGATCACTTTTACTAGAGAAAACTTTTTCACAACTATAAAATAACAGTCAACATCATGACACATTCGTTTCTATGCTTCAGTTTACACACACTGGCACATATGTCTGTTTTGCAATTAGATTTGAAAAAAGTTAGAAAATCTAAAGTGATTTTCTAATCGAAAGTATCCGTGAACATGTAACAAGTATGCCTCGTTCACGAAGTTTAACAATTCTTTTTCATGTTAAAAGCTTTGCGAACAAAACATTTCGAACAACTAAAAGTACAAGATTCTCATATTACAACACCCGCCATTTTGTATTCCTATAACAGATTTGACATCGTCATAACAACGGTCTGCGTTTGGAAAGCGGTGAGCAACTAGCTGGGACCAGTGCTATTCCATCTCTGCCACTCTAGTGCCTTTTAACGCTCGATTAAAGCAATACAACGTTAAACAACTTAACAAAATTATTCAGACATAAACATCAGACGACGGTTTAATAAAGGTTTTGCTTATTCACCTCAAATTCCCACTGGAATATTCCTGGCTTTGGTGTTAAAGTTTGTTTCTTAATGATTCTGGTTGTTGTTGTTGATTCTCGTTGCTTGGTTCTTGTCGCCACGACTACCGTGACTATGGCGCCTCGTCCTCACCCGGGCAACTGTTGCTACCCACCCGTCTTTATCCCGCCCTCTTCTTAACTTTGATTTGATAATTTTGGGGCGATGTCACTCATTTGTCGTCATGTCATTGGAGCATGTTTATGTCAATCATTTTTCTATCAACCGATTGGCTGTCAATCTCTGTCTATCAATCACTTTCACTACCCACTAAAAGTAATAGGAAAACACCCTGGTTCTCCCATTTCCTCGGGGTAATGGCAAGAATGGATCCAGCTTTTGTCAAATTAACGTCAGATTTGACTTTTCGTAGAAGGTTAGGAGAATTTACGCAGCAGGTTAGGAAAATTAACGTAGCAGGTTAGGATAATCAGGTTAATGTTAGGAAAGGGATTAGGGTTAGCTAGAATGCAACAACAAAAAAACTACTTTGAACGTTAATTTGACAAAAGATGGTTCCTTTCTAGCCATGATCCTGGTTCTCATAATGGTTGGATCGCTGTCAGTCAAATTATTCCAATCAATTGATTACTGCTCTACATTTACAATTGAGCTATTTATCATATGCATTAGGGATCCGCGGAGGTACTGCAGGGTTAGATTAGGGTTAGGGTTAGATTAGGGTTAGGAAAGATCTCAGAAAGATCTCAAAATATGTTTAAAAAATATATAAAAATAATCAATAAAATGCACTGTAATTTATGCTTTAAAAATGAAACGTTTTTTCTGTCAAGTGGTAAAATGTGTAGAATAGCAGGACATTATCCCATGCCAAGAGGAGACCTTTTAAATGTTGTTTTCCTCGGGCCCAAGACTTGATTGGCCCAGCCATGTAGCCTACTGCAGGAAGCAAACATCAGAGTACAACTCCTTGGAGGCTATTTTAATCGCACTCCAGTTGTGTTTTAATTATTTGTTTATTTTAATTGTATTTAACCTTTATTTAACTAGGCAAGTCAGTTAATAAGAACAAATTCTTATTTACAATGACAACCTACCCCAGCCAAAGAGGGGTCCCTGAAGAATGTGCTATTACAAAAGGGATCCCTGGCCCCAGAAAATGGAGAACCCCTGCATTAAATCAAATCAAATATTATTGGTCACATACACGTGATGAGCAGATGTTATTGCGTTTGTAGCTAAATTCTTGTGCTTCTAGCTCCGACAGTGCAGTAAAATCTAACGAGTAATATCTAACAAATTACACAACATATACCCAAATATACACACATCTAAGTAGGAATAAATTAAGACTATATACATATGGACGAGTGATGTCAGAGAGGAACGGACTAAGATACAGTAGAATAGTATAGAATACAGTATATACATATGAGATGATTAAAACTAGATATGTAAACATTATTAAGTCACTAAGATACTGTAGAATAGTATAGAATACAGTATATACATATGGGATGATTAAAACTAGATATGTAAACATTATTAAGTCACTAAGATACTGTAGAATAGTATAGAATACAGTATATACATATGAGATGAGTAATGCCAGATGTAGACATTAAGTGAATGAGATACAGTAGAATAGTATAGAATACAGTATATACATATGAGATGATTAAAACTAGATATGTAAACATTATTAAGTCACTAAGATACTGTAGAATAGTATAGAATACAGTATATACATATGGATGATTAAAACTAGATATGTAAACATTATTAAGTCACTAAGATACAGTAGAATAGTATAGAATACAGTATATACATATGAGATGAGTAATGCCAGATGTAGACATTAAGTGAATGAGATACAGTAGAATAGTATAGAATACAGTATATACATATGAGATGAGTAATGCCAGATGTAGACATCATTAAGTCACTAATGTTCCATTCCTTAAAGTAGCCAGTGATTTCTAGTCTATGCCTACAGGCAGCAGCCTCTAATGTGCTAATGATGGGTGTTTAACAGTCTGATGGCCTTGAGATAGAAGCTGTTTTTCAGTCTCTCGGTCCCAGCTTTGATGCACCTGTACTGACCTCGCCTTCTGGATGATAGCGGGGTGAACAGGCATTGGATCGGGTGGTTGTTGTCCTTGATGATCTTTTTGGCCTTCCTGTGACATCGGGTGGTGTAGGTGTCATGGAGGGCAGGTAGTTTGCCCCCTGTGATGCGTTGTGCAGACATCACTACCCTCTGGAGAGCATTGCGGTTGCATTAGGTCAATAATGCTTGTTGACAACAATAATTGATGACAGATCTCTTCATATTTTCTCCCCTCACACACACACACACACACACACACACACACACACACACACACACACACACACACACACACACACACACACACACACACACACACACACACACACACACACACACAACATGTGATGTACTATCCTTGTGGGGACCTAAAATTGATTACCCTTCAAAATCTATTTTCCCCTAAAGCCTTACCCTAACCCTAACCCCTAAGCCTTACCCTAATAGACCTACAAGCCCACACACTCAAACACATTTCTTGAGTGACGTGGAATATATGGCCAAAGAAAATGTTGTTGTGACAAATGGCAGGTTTTGTATTGACCCAAGTTTACTAGACAGGAGCAAACGTTGTGCCATGTGTAATGGAAAATGGCAGGTTTTGTATTGGCCCAAGTTTACTAGACAGGAGCAAACGTTGTGCCGTGTGTAATGGAAAATGGCAGGTTTTGTATTGACCCAAGTTTACTAGACAGGAGCAAACGTTGTGCCGTGTGTAATGGAAAATGGCAGGTTTTGTATTGACCCACATGTTTATAACAGGAGCTACCGCGTTGTGCCATGTCATGGAAAATGCCAGGTTTTGTATTGAAGGATGTCAAACGTTGTGCCGTTTCTGTACATGGAAAATGGCAGGTTTTGTATTGACCCATGTTTTTGAGCTATTGACCCAAGTTTACTAGACAGGAGCAACATGTCATTATAATGCCCTGCCTACCGTGTGTACATGGAAAATGGCACCGGTTTTGTATTACCCAAGTTTACTAGACATGTCATTAAATGCCGTTGTGCCGTGTGTAATGGAAAATGGCAGGTTTTGTATTGACCCACCGTTTACTAGACATGTCATTATAAACTTGTGCCGTGTGTAATGTCAAAATGCCCCTGACCCGTTTACTAGACAGGAGCAAACATGTCGTTATAATGAAAATGGCAGGTTTTGTATTGACCCACATGTTTATAATGACAGGAGCAAATGTCGTAATGTGCCTACCGTGTGTAATGGAAAATGGCAGGTTTTGTATTGACCCGTTTACTAGACAGGAGCAAACGTCTGTCCCATGTCATTATAATGGAAACATGTCAGATGTACGGTAGGAGACATTTTTAAAGATCGAACACTTGTATCCGTTTGACAGAGGTGTATTTTATTAGAAACTTTTTTTTGATCGCGACAAACGATGATAGAAACAGTGTTTTTCGAATAAATTATGATTTCCAAATACATTTGGAAGGTAAGTGGTGCACGTGATGTTATTAAGTATAAAGCTCTACTCCACATGTCATTATAATGCCCTCGGCCTACCGCTCTACTCCACATGTCATTATAATGCCCTCGGCCTACCGCTCTACTCCACATGTCATTATAATGCCCTCGGCCTACCGCTCTACTCCACATGTCATTATAATGCCCTCGGCCTACCGCTCTACTCCACATGTCATTATAATGCCCTCGGCCTACCGCTCTACTCCACATGTCATTATAATGCCCTCGGCCTACCGCTCTACTCCACATGTCATTATAATGCCCTCGGCCTACCGCTCTACTCCACATGTCATTATAATGCCCTCGGCCTACCGCTCTACTCCACATGTCATTATAATGCCCTCGGCCTACCGCTCTACTCCACATGTCATTATAATGCCCTCGGCCTACCGCTCTACTCCACATGTCATTATAATGCCCTCGGCCTACCGCTCTACTCCACATGTCATTATAATGCCCTCGGCCTACCGCTCTACTCCACATGTCATTATAATGCCCTCGGCCTACCGCTCTACTCCACATGTCATTATAATGCCCTCGGCCTACCGCTCTACTCCACATGTCATTATAATGCCCTCGGCCTACCGCTCTACTCCACATGTCATTATAATGCCCTCGGCCTACCGCTCTACTCCACATGTCATTACATGTCATTATAATACTCCACATGTCCCTCGGCCCACATGTCATTATAATGCTCTACTCCACATGTCATTATAATGCCCTCGGCCTACCGCTCTACTCCACATGTCATTATAATGCCCTCGGCCTACCGCTCTACTCCACATGTCATTATAATGCCTCGGCCTACCATGCTCTACTCCACATGTCATTATAATGCCCTCGGCCTACCGCTCTACTCCACATGTCATTATAATGCCCTCGGCCTACCGCTCTACTCCACATGTCATTATAATGCCCTCGGCCTACCGCTCTACTCCACATGTCATTATAATGCCCTCGGCCTACCGCTCTACTCCACATGTCATTATAATGCCCTCGGCCTACCGCTCTACTCCACATGTCATTATAATGCCCTCGGCCTACCGCTCTACTCCACATGTCATTATAATGCCCTCGGCCTACCGCTCTACTCCACATGTCATTATAATGCCCTCGGCCTACCGCTCTACTCCACATGTCATTATAATGCCCTCGGCCTACCGCTCTACTCCACATGTCATTATAATGCCCTCGGCCTACCGCTCTACTCCACATGTCATTATAATGCCCTCGGCCTACCGCTCTACTCCACATGTCATTATAATGCCCTCGGCCTACCGCTCTACTCCACATGTCATTATAATGCCCTCGGCCTACCGCTCTACTCCACATGTCATTATAATGCCCTCGGCCTACCGCTCTACTCCACATGTCATTATAATGCCCTCGGCCTACCGCTCTACTCCACATGTCATTATAATGCCCTCGGCCTACCGCTCTACTCCACATGTCATTATAATGCCTCATGTCCTACCGCTCTACTCCACATGTCATTATAATGCCCTCGGCCTACCGCTCTACTCCACATGTCATTATAATGCCCTCGGCCTACCGCTCTACTCCACATGTCATTATAATGCCCTCGGCCTACCGCTCTACTCCACATGTCATTATAATGCCCTCGGCCTACCGCTCTACTCCACATGTCATTATAATGCCCTCGGCCTACCGCTCTACTCCACATGTCATTACCGCTCTACTCCACATGTCATTATAATGCCCTCGGCCTACCGCTCTACTCCACATGTCATTATAATGCCCTCGGCCTACCGCTCTACTCCACATGTCATTATAATGACTCGGCCTACCGCTCTACTCCACATGTCATTATAATGCCCTCGTCCTACCGCTTGAAAAATTAATTTATTCAACAATAAGAATTTTTTTTTTTTACAGAACAAGGATTTTCTTGACTTTAAAGAATACCTGGAATACCTTCACCTTCCAATGATAACTGTCACCATTAAATAGTTTCAGATCATCTAGGCCTGCTTGAGTGCAAGTTACACCACGGACCATGGTGGCGATAAGTAGGCGATAAGTAGGCGATAAGTAGGCGATAAGTAGGCGATACGTAGGCGATAAGTAGGCGATAAGTAGGCGATAAGTAGGCACATGAGAATTATTAGAATATGGCAAATTCTTGCATTCTATCCCCGCTGGCTTTTGCTGGCTCCCTGAGCCATAACATATAGATGGGCAGGGTATACAGGCTGTCACGCAGTTTGTCTAATAGACATAACATATAGATGGGCAGGGTATACAGGCTGTCACGCAGTTTGTCTAATAGACATAACATATAGATGGGCAGGGTATACAGGCTGTCACGCAGTTTGTCTAATAGACATAACATATAGATGGGCAGGGTATACAGGCTGTCACGCAGTTTGTCTAATAGACATAACATATAGATGGGCAGGGTATACAGGCTGTCACGCAGTTTGTCTAATAGACATAACATATATATGGGCAGGGTATACAGGCTGTCACGCAGTTTGTCTGATAGACATAACATATAGATGGGCAGGGTATACCGGCTGTCACGCAGTTTGTCTAATAGGATTATGGAAACATTTAAAACCACATCATTTTTATTCGACATAGGTTTTTGCAGGCAATTGTCCTGTCCGCTTTCGAACTTTAAAATGTTGACAAAAATTCAGCAGGAAAGTTCATGGAAACATAGCAACTGTCTCCTTATCCATCCATGTTACAGGACTCACAACTAATATACAGGATAGACATGGGGAGTTGAGTTGAGCCTGTGCTCCTGAGTATCTGTTTATGTGTCAGTATTAGTGCATGTGTGTGTAGTTCTAACTCCTTGTTAATTTAAAACCGGAAGCAATAGCGATCCTATCCCTAGCCAGACATGATAGATAGCAGGTTCCCGAAGTTGTGACACTGGAAGCAGCCAGGAAACACTGAAAGGTCGCTGACGATTAGATTAAAGACTACACCTCTGATATGACCTTTTAACCAGGGACACCATTTTAATCGCAACCTCTTTTATTGGGACCATTGTTCTCCTAAAGGTCTCAGGTCTTAGTCATTTCTTATCTGGCTGTACTCTGAGGCCAAGGGGATGAGAGAGAGAGGGGGGAGACTTGGTCATAGTCATGGGTCTCGCCAAGTGGAACCCTATTCCCTGTTTAGTGCACTACTTTAGACCAGAGCTCATAGGAAATCCAATTGGCTGTGTTCAGAAGTTGTACACTACGTAGAAAACGAGGGTTCCGTAGGACGCATAAAGCTTCAGTCAGCGGTGCTGGGCTGGACTCTCTCTATATAAGGGGTTCTGGGTCCGCCAAGAGAACCATACAGCACCACCGGGTGAGAGCGAAGGAGACACCGACAGAGACAGCACCACCGGGTGAGAGCGAAGGAGACACCGACAGAGACAGCACCACCGGGTGAGAGCGAAGGAGACACCGACAGAGACACACAGAGACTCACCCAACCTTCACCAGAACACTGATCCACACCTGCAGCCTGTCTGTTACTTTCAAGGCTCTTTCTCTTGGACTCCTCTTTCCTCTCTCTCCCCATCTGTCGCTCCTGATCATGTGGAAGGCTGCGGTGTTGACGTTTGGCCTGTTGGTGGCGCTGGTGGGTATGGTGCAGGCTGCAGAGGGCCACGCTAACTCTATCTACGGTGTGAAGCTGTGCGGGAGAGAGTTTATACGGGCCGTCATCTTCACCTGCGGAGGATCGCGTTGGAGGAGAGGAGTGGGCGACGCCGGTGAGATGGGTGTCTGTGAGAGACGATGTGTCTGTGTACCTGTGGCTGTGGTTGTGAATGTGTGATTGATTGTCTGTGTGTGCCTGTGTGTGTGTGTGCCTGTGTGTGTGTGTGTGTGTGTGTGTGTGCGTGTGCGTGTGCGTGTGCGTGTGTGCTGTGTGTGTGTGTGTGTGTGTGTGTGTGTGCGTGCCTGTGTGTGTGTGTGCCTGTGTGTGTGTGTGCCTGTGTGTGTGTGTGTCAGTCTCTCTTGTTGTGCATGTCTAAATGTCTGTCTGCCTACGTGTCTGTTTGACTGACCGACTACTCATCAGTCTGCTACTGTGGGGTCAACCATACTGAGATGTTTTCTCTCGTTCAGCACCATAGACTAATATCTAATATCAATCCTTGCAAGAGAACCAGTTGTTCCTGTAGCCAATTCTTTTCTATTAAGCATTCAAATCATTTTATTTTCCTCGTCCTTCCAGGTGACATCTCCATTGACGAGGAGACTGAGGCCTACAGCCCATGGAGCTCCAACGCCATCCCCGGCCTCGCCAGCAAGCAGCGTCCAGGATTGGAGGCTCAGGGCTGGGCAGGGGAGGTCAGGGAGGGGGGCTCTGCCGCTGCTGCGTTCAGTCGTTTGGCCCGCTCGCCCATCTCAGAGGAAGTGCTAGAGGCGCTGCGCAGTGCGGACAGGAAGGGGCGGGATGTCGTGGTGGGCCTCTCCAACGCCTGCTGCAAGTGGGGCTGCAGCAAGAGCGAGATCAGCTCCCTCTGTTGAGCACTACCAACACCTCTCCATTTTCATCCCTCTGTTGAGAGCTATCCCTCCTTCCCTCTAGCCCTCTATCCCTCCTTCCCTCCATCCCTCTAGCCCTCCATCCCTCCTTCCTTCTTCCATCCCTCTCCTTTGAGCCCTCCATCCCTCCTCCTTCTAGCCCTCCATCCCTCTATCCCTCCTTCCCTCCATCCCTCCTTCCCCCTCCATCCCTCCTTCCTTCTAGCCCTCCATCCCTCCTTCCCTCTAGCCCTCCATCCCTCCTTCCCTCTAGCCCTCCATCCCTCCTTCCCTCTAGCCCTCCATCTCTCCTTCCCTACACTTTTCTATCCTTCCATTCCTCCTGCTTCTTCTCCTTCTCCTGGATCATTGTGTTGATCATTTAGGTTCTCCTGACTGTGAGGGTGTAAAAAGAAAAGGTTACAAGGCAACATGAGAAAAGACATTCTTTGACCCTGCATGTATTCTCCAACCTATGTCAGTATTATGAGCAGTTTTTGTGTGTTTAGTTACTGATATGACAGTCCAATAAAGTTGTGTTTTGAAAGTGGTAATGTGTTACTCTTCATTGACATTTCTGAATCTCTTACTTGATGTATTACAGTATCTGAAAATATTTTACCACAAAGACTTTATTTCTCAACAACACTAGACTAGATCAGGATTTCCCAAACTCGGTCCTGGGTGCAAGTTTTGTTTTTTTCCCTAGCAGTACACAGCCGATTCAAATAACCAAAGCTTGATGATGAGTTGGTTATTTAAATCAGCCGTGTAGTCCTTAGGTTAAAAAAAATAAATGAGTACCCAGGAAGGGCCCCAGGACCGAGTTTGGGAACCCTGGACGAAAGGACGGTTTTTGTTGTATCCACCTGCTGTTGTAACTTCCTCCTCCCGGTCTTTGGTGGTGGACTTTGACTGGCTGTCACGCACACCTGTTTAAAATATGATGACCCCAACGGACGATTCTATCCCGCTAGGCCCACATGGCATTAAAAAGTAGACGTTTATTCCATGCCATAACATTTCCTTTTACACTGTCTATTCACTCACTGGTAAATGGAAATATAAATTTGACTTTGATGAAAGATTGTCTATTATATTGACCTAATTGATTTTGCAGTGTAATCACGTGTGATGTGAACAGATCGGCGATTGGGCAAAACTAATCAAGCGTATGGAACGTTGAGCCATGTACGGAAGCCGAACAAGGACCTGCTGGTGGATTTTTGAATCTGACATGACAGCAATTTCTCACACAGAGCCAGAGCTACTTATCGCAACAGAAAGGGGGTTCGGGATTATCCCTTTGCTCTAAAAACAAAGTGAGAGATCCAAACCCTTTGCTACTAAATACATCTGGATTGCATCTGCCATTCTGTAAATGCTCATTGCCACGGTACCGGTAGCTACTGCTAACAAAGCAATTACGGATCTGACAAATCGGTGCGACCAGGTAAAGGCTTTCTTTGGCGGCACTTTCAACATGAAGCTATTAGCTAGCTAGATGCCTAACTAACTAGCCAATTAACCAACGTTAGCCATATAATATGACATTGTGTTGTCTTTATCGTTTGCACTTGGCTAGCTAACAATGTCTACACTCGTTCATTTGTTAGATGTGTATGTAGTTAGCTAGCTAACGAGCTAATGTCACTTGCGGCGAAATGCGAGGCCGTATCGGCCTACTTGCCCAAGCCGGCCAGGGACTCCCTACTTTATTAGCTAGCAAAATGGCTAACTAGCGTAGCTAGCATGCAATGCGGAATGCTTGCGGAGGCAAAGCTAGACTAGGTAACGTTGGCTAGTTACGTATCGGTTTTATAATGGGGACTGATTACTACTAACAAACTAGTTAACGTTAGCTAGGTATCTACATTACTTTGTCAACGTCCGTTGATGTGCTATTTGTTTTGATCCCAGGTCGGTTGTGAAGGTAGTTCTGATGCTGGTGATTAGAATGCGTTCTGATGTTGGGCTAGAGAGACAACACTGCTTGTGATGTGATGTTGTGCTAGAGAGACAACACTGCTTGTGATGTGATGTTGGGCTAGAGAGACAACACTGCTTGTGATGTGATGTTGGGCTAGAGAGACAACACTGCTTGTGATGTTGGGCTAGAGAGACAACTCTGCTTGTGATGTGATGTTGGGCTAGAGAGACAACACTGCTTGTGATGTGATGTTGGGCTAGAGAGACAACTCTGCTTGTGATGTTGGGCTAGAGAGACAACTCTGCATGTGATGTTGGGCTAGAGAGACAACTCTGCATGTGATGTTGTGGCTAGCTAGAGAGACAACTCTGCTTGTGATGTTGGGCTAGAGAGACAAACTCTGCTTGTGATGTGATGTGATGTTGCTAGAGAGACAACTCTGCTTGTGATGTTGGGCTAGAGAGACAACTCTGCTGACAACTCTGTGATGTTGGGCTAGAGAGACAACAACTCTGCTTGTGATGTTGGGCTAGAGAGACAACTCTGCATGTGATGTTGGGCTAGAGAGACAACTCTGCATGTGATGTTGGGCTAGAGAGACAACTCTGCATGTGATGTTGGGCTAGAGAGACAACTCTGCATGTGATGTTGGGCTAGAGAGACAACTCTGCATGTGATGTTGGGCTAGAGAGACAACTCTGCTTGTGATGTTGGGCTAGAGAGACAACTCTGCATGTGATGTTGGGCTAGAGAGACAACTCTGCATGTGATGTTGGGCTAGAGAGACAACTCTGCATGTGATGTTGGGCTAGAGAGACAACTCTGCTTGTGATGTTGGGCTGCTTGTGATGTTAGAGAGACAACTCTGCATGTGATGTTGGGCTAGAGAGACAACTCTGCATGTGATGTTGGGCTAGAGAGACAACTCTGCATGTGATGTTGGGCTAGAGAGACAACTCTGCTTGTGATGTTGGGCTAGAGAGACAACTTGTGATGTTCTGCAATGTGATGTTGGGCTAGAGAGACAACTCTGCTTGTGATGTTGGGCTAGAGAGACAACTCTGCATGTGATGTTGGGCTTGTGATGTTGGGAGAGACAACTCTGCTTGTGATGTTGGGCTAGAGAGACAACTCTGCTTGTGATGTTGGGCTTGTGATGTTGGGAGAGACAACTCTGCTTGTGATGTTGGGCTAGAGAGACAACTCTGCTTGTGATGTTGGGCTAGAGAGAACTCTGCTTGTGACAGCGACACTAGTAGCAACAGAAAACTATGTAGCCGGCGGAGGCTGTAAGGAAAAAATGTAGAGAAACATTCAAGTCACTCTTTTCTCTCTGTGTGTGTGTGTGTGTGTGTGTGTGTGTGTGTGTGTGTGTGTGTGTGTGTGTGTGTGTGTGTGTGTGTGTGTGTGTAGGATGGAGGATGGCAGCCGGATGAACAGGGTCTGCAGCAGGTACTTCAGCTGCTGAAGGACTCCCAGTCTCCAGACACAGCCACACAGAGAGCTGTGCAGGAAGTATCCTCTCAAACACACAGCAGTGTGTCTGCGTACGAGGGAGAGGCTGTGGGATTGTTTTCCATAATGTGTCTCATCGCGGTGTGAGTGACAGATAAGTCATGAATGTGTGCGGGGATTGTTGGTGATTTGCCATGTTGATTGTTTTGTCAGTGAAGGGGTGTTCCTTAACAGTGTGTAGAAACTGGAACAGCTCAACCACTTCCCAGACTTCAACAACTATCTCATCTTCGTCCTTACAAGCCTCAAATCAGAGGGTAAGTGTGTGTGTAAGATCTATATCAAATGGTTGCGAGCATTAGTCAGTGGTTACTAATCGTTCCCTCTTTCCTTTCAAACCTCCCCCTTCTCTGTAGATGAGCCGACGCGTTCTCTAAGTGGTCTCATATTGAAGAACAATGTGAAGGCCCACTACCAGAACTTTCCTCCTCTGGTCGCTGACTTCATCAAGAGGGAATGTCTCAACAACATCGGAGATCCCTCGCCCCTCATCAGAGCAACCATCGGTAAGAGAGAGAGAGTGTGTGTGCTGCAAAGTGAGTCAGGATGTGTGGGTGGTTGAGCCTTTGCAGGTACTGGTGTCAGTCTGTGGGGGAGTATGCGTTAATCAGCAAGCTGAAGTGTGTGTGTGTATTCAACTTTCAGTTTCAGGTTTTAATGTCACATACAGTAAAATTCCTTCTTGCAGCTCTAAACCATCAATGCAGTTATCAATAGTAGTACGAAGAATAACAAGGAAGAACAGAAACCCACAATAAATAATGTTGTGTATACATGTGTGTGTTAGTGTGGGTATGTGCCTATTAGTTAGTGTGTGTAACCCTGTGCCTCCTGTCTCTCAGGCATCTTGATAACAACCATAGCATCTAAAGGAGAGCTGCAGACATGGCCTGAACTCCTCCCTCAACTCTGTAACCTGCTCAACTCTGAAGACTACAATACCTGCGAGGTCACACACACACACACACACACACACACACACACACACACACACACACACACACACACACACACACACACACACACACACACACACACACACACACACACACACACACACACACACACACACACACACACACACACACACACACACACACACACACACACACACACACACACACACGCTCCCATCTAATCTTTTGATTGTTTATGTAGGGCCTATGTTTAACTTTCTCTGTGCGTTTGCATGCAGGGTTCTTTCGGAGCACTGCAGAAGATCTGTGAGGATTCTTCAGAGCTGTTGGACAGTGATGCTCTCAACAGACCCCTGAACATCATGATCCCCAAGTTCCTACAGTTCTTTAAACACTGCAGCCCAAAGATCAGGTCTGTCTCTGTCTGTCTCTGTCTGTCTCTGTCTGTCTCTGTCTGTCTCTGTCTGTCTCTGTCTGTCTGTCTGTCTGTCTGTCTCTGTCTGTCTGTCTGTCTCTGTCTGTCTCTGTCTGTCTCTGTCTGTCTCTGTCTGTCTCTGTCTGTCTCTGTCTGTCTCTCTGTCTCTCTGTCTGTCTCTGTCACCCAGATCAGGTCTGTCCTGTCTGTCTGTCTCCATGCTCCCTCCCTGACAAGTAGTTGATTTCTTCTTAAGGCAGCTATTGAATGCAACCAACTTTGTTTCTGCTCTCTCTCTCGCTCCCTCCCTCGCTCCCTCTCGCTCCTCCCTGTCTCTGCTCCCTCTCCCTCCCTGTCTGTCCTCCCTCCTCCCCCTCCCTCCCCTCCCTCTCTCTCTCCAGGTCTCATGCCATAGCGTGTGTGAATCAGTTCATCAGCAGTAGAGCCCAGGCTCTGATGGATCACATCGACACCTTCATCGAGGTGAGACAGGGGTTTGTGACTAAAATGGCACCCTAGTCCCTATATAGTGCATAACTTTAGACCAAGTTATTTACAAAAATATTTTATTTTATTGGTAATAATGACAATTACAACAATACTAAATTAACACTTATTTTAACTTAATATAATACATAAATAAAATCAATTTAGCCTCAAATAAATAATGAAATCTGTTCAATTTGGTTTTAATAATACAAAAACAAAGTGGAGAAGAAAGTAAAAGTGCAATATGTGCCATGTAATACAGCTAACGTTTCAGCTCCTTGCTCAGAACATGAGAACATATGAAAGCTGCTGGTTCCTTTTAACACGAGTCTTCAATATTCCCAGGTAAGAAGTTTTAGGTTGTAGGAATTACAGGACTATTTCTCTCTATACCATTTGTATTTCATATACCTTTGACTATTGGATGTTCTTACAGGCACTTTAGTATTACCAGTGTAACAGTATAGCTTCCGTCCTTCTCCTCGCCCCTACCTGGGCTCGAACCAGGAAAACATCGACAACAGCCATCCTCGAAATAGCGTTACCCATCACCCCACAAAAGCCGCGGACGGCCCTTGCAGAGCAAGGGGAACAACTACTCCAAGTCTTAGAGCGTGTGACGTTTGAAACGCTATTAGCGCGCACCCCGCTAACTAGCTAGCCATTTCACATCACATCGTTACACCAGCCTGATCTCGGGAGTTGATAGGCTTGAAGTCATAAACAGCTCAATGCTTGAAGCACAGCGAAGAGCTGCTGGCAAAACGCACGAAAGTGCTGTTAGAATGAATGCTTACGAGCCTGCTGCTGCCTACCAGCGCTCAGTCGGACTGCTCTATCAAATATCAAATCATAGATTTTTTTATTATAACATAATAACACACAGAAATATGAGCCTTAGGTCATTAATATGGTCAAATCCAGAAACTATAATTTTGAAAACAAAATGTTTATTCTTTCAGTGAAATACGGAACCGTTCCGTATTTTATCTAACGGGTGGCATCCCTAAGTCTAAGTCTATTCCTGTTACATTGTACAACCTTCAATGTAATGCCATAATTATGTACAATTCTGGCAAATTAATGAGTCTTTGTTAGGAATAAATGGTCTTCACACAGTTCACAACGAGCCAGGCGGCCCAAACTGCTGCATAAACCCCGACTCTGCTTGTACAGAACGCAGGAGAAGTGACACAATTTACCTAGTTAAAATAAATTCATGTTAGCAGCAATATTAACTAAATATGCAGGTTTAAAAATATATACTTGTGTATTGTTTTTAAAGAAAGGCATTGATGTTTATGGTTAGGTTCACATTGGTGTTTAGGGTTAGGTTCACATTGGTGTTTAAGGGTTGGGTTCACATTGGTGTTTAGGGTTAGGTTCACATTGGTGTTTAGGGTTAGGTTCACATTGGTGTTTAGGGTTAGGTTCACATTGGTGTTTAGGGGGCACAGGTTTACATTGGTGTTTACGGGTTAGGTTCACATTGGTGTTTAGGGTTAGGTTTACATTGGTGTTTAGGGTTAGGTTCACATTGGTGTTTAGGGTTAGGTTCACATTGGTGTTTAGGGTTAGGTAACATTGGTGTAACACACAGGGTTAGGTTCACATTGGTGTTTAGGGTTAGGTTCACATTGGTGTTTAGGGTTAGGTTTACATTGGTGTTTAGGGTTAGGTTTCAGGTTCACTTGGTGTTTAGGGTTAGGTTCACATTGGTGTTTAATTGGGTTAGGCATTCACATTGGTGTTTAGGGTTAGGTTCACATTGGTGTTTAGGGTTAGGTTCACATTATGTTTAGGGTTAGGTTCACATTGGTGTTTAGGGTTAGGTTCAAATTGGTGTTTAGGGTTAGGTTCACATTGGTGTTTAGGGTTAGGTTCACATTGGTGTTTAGGGTTAGGTTTACATTGGTGTTTAGGGTTAGGTTCACATTGGTGTTTAGGGTTAGGTTACATTGGTGTTTAGGGTTAGGTTCACATTGGTGTTTAGGGTTAGGTTCACATTGGTGTTTAGGGTTGTTCACATTGGTGTTTAGGGTTAGGTTCACATTGGTGTTTAGGGTTAGGTTCACATTGGTGTTTAGGGTTAGGTTCACATTGGTGTTTAGGGTTGGGTTCACATTGGTGTTTAGGGTTAGGTTCACATTGGTGTTTAGGGTTAGGTTCACATTGGTGTTTAGGGTTAGGTTCACATTGGTGTTTAGGGTTAGGTTCACATTGGTGTTTAGGGTTAGGTTCACATTGGTGTTTAGGGTTAGGTTCACATTGGTGTTTAGGGTTAGGTTCACATTGGTGTTTAGGGTTAGGTTCACATTGGTGTTTAGGGTTAGGTTCACATTGGTGTTTAGGGTTAGGTTCACATTGGTGTTTAGGGTTAGGTTCACATTGGTGTTTACTTGTAGCCACCTTACCTTGGCTCATTGTAGCCAGGTAGTCACCTGCCACACAGCCTCCCCGTGGAGTGCAATGTAAGGCAGGTGGTTAGAGCGTTGGACTAGTAACCGGAAGGTTGTAAAAACGAATCCACGAGCTGACAAGGTCAAATCTGTCGTTCTGCCCCTTAACCCACTGTTCCTAGGCCGTCATTGAAAATAGAATGTGTTCTTAACTGACTTGCATAGTTAAATAAAGGTGTACATTTTTTTAAAAATCGGCCACAATCGGTGTCCAAAAATACTGATTAATGATTGTTATGAAAACTTGAAATCGGGCTAATAAATCACCCCCCTCTCTCTCCCCAGAGTCTGTTTGCTCTAGCGGGGGATGAGGACTGTGAGGTGAGGAAGAACGTGTGTAGAGCTCTGGTCATGCTGCTGGAGGTCCGGATAGACCGACTCATACCACACATGCACAGCATCATACAGGTACCACCTACGAACTCTGACCTCTAACCCTATGACCTCATACCACACGTGCACAGCATCGTACAGGTACCACCTACATACTCTGACCTCTAACCCTATGACCTCATACCACACATGCACAGCATCATACAGGTACCACCGACGAACTCTGACCTCTAACCCTATGACCTCATACCACACGTGCACAGCATCGTACAGGTACCACCTACGAACTCTGACCTCTAACCCTATGACCTCATACCACACATGCACAGCATCATACAGGTACCACCGACGAACTCTGACCTCTAACCCTATGACCTCATACCACACGTGCACAGCATCATACAGGTACCACCGACGAACTCTGACCTCTAACCCTATGACCTCATACCACACGTGCACAGCATCGTACAGGTACCACCTACGAACTCTGACCTCTAACCCTATGACCTCATACCACACGTGCACAGCATCATACGGGTACCACCGACGAACTCTGACCTCTAACCCTATGACCTCATACCACACATGCACAGCATCATACAGGTACCACCGACGAACTCTGACCTCTAACCCTATGACCTCATACCACACATGCACAGCATCATACAGGTACCACCTACGAACTCTGACCTCTAACCCTATGACCTCATACCACACATGCACAGCATCATACAGGTACCACCTACGAACTCTGACCTCTAACCCTATGACCTCATACCACACATGCACAGCATCATACAGGTACCACCTACGAACTCTGACCTCTAACCCTATGACCTCATACCACACGTGCACAGCATCATACAGGTACCACCTACGAACTCTGACCTCTAACCCTATGACCTCATACCACACGTGCACAGCATCATACAGGTACCACCTACGAACTCTGACCTCATAACCCACGTGACCTCATACCACACGTGCACAGCATCGTACAGGTACCACCGACGAACTCTGACCTCTAACCCTATGACCTCATACCACACATGCACAGCATCATACAGGTACCACCTACGAACTCTGACCTCTAACCCTATGACCTCATACCACACGTGCACAGCATCGTACAGGTACCACCTACGAACTCTGACCTCTAACCCTATGACCTCATACCACACATGCACAGCATCATACAGGTACCACCGACGAACTCTGACCTCTAACCCTATGACCTCATACCACACATGCACAGCATCATACAGGTACCACCGACGAACTCTGACCTCTAACCCTATGACCTCATACCACACATGCACAGCATCATACAGGTACCACCGACGAACTCTGACCTCTAACCCTATGACCTCATACCACACATGCACAGCATCATACAGGTACCACCTACGAACTCTGACCTCTAACCCTATGACCTCATACCACACACACATGCACAGCATTGTACACATACCACCTACAACCTCTGACCCCATGACCCTGTGCACTTTTGACCTTCCTCAGACACTCATTCATCACTCATGTTCCATGTGTTTTTGTAAACGTCCTACACTCAATCTGTTCTGCTATTTCTCTCTCTCTCTCTCTCCTTATGGCCCCATACCTCTTTTCCATATTGCCTTCTGTTTCTATAAGAGATCTCTCTCTCCTCCCCAGTACATGCTCCAGCGAACCCAGGACCCAGATGAGAATGTCAGTCTGGAGGCCTGTGAGTTCTGGCTCACCCTGGCTGAGCAGCCCGTCTGCAAGGAGGCCCTGTCTGGGCACCTGGTCCAGTAAGTACACGCCCGCCCGCCCGCGGGGGCAGTGACACTCAGATACACACACTCAGATACACACACTCAGATACACACACTCAGATACACACACTCAGATACACACACTCAGATACACACACTCAGATACACACACTCAGATACACACACTCAGATACACACAGATGAAGTGATGGCTGGGTGAGTTTTTAGTAGGGGTGTAGCTGGATAAAGAGGACTAGTGTGGTTATCACCATCTCTCCGGTCTCTCTCCAGACTCATCCCTATCCTGGTGAATGGGATGAAGTACTCTGAGATAGACATCATCCTCCTAAAGGTGAGTTAACAGTCAGTCAGTCAGTCTGTGTGTGAGTCAGTCTGGATGTCCCACTCTAATACACAACTAGAGAGAACCATGACTTAACGTCCCCTCCCTCCCTCCCTCCCTCCCTCCCTCCCTCCCTCCCTCCCTCCCTCCCTCCCTCCCTCCCTCCCTCCCCAGGGAGATGTAGAGGAGGAGGACGACACCGTACCAGACAGTGAGCAGGACATCAAGCCTCGCTTCCACAAGTCACGCACCGTCACCCTGCAACACGAGGGAGGAGAGGGGGAGGAGGGGGAGGACCACGACGATGACGATGACGACGATGACACGCTCTCCGACTGGAACCTGCGTGAGTGGTTGAGGGATTGCTTGACAGCTCAGCTGACCAATCAGAGCCGGGGAAATGGGATTGGCAGCCAGTCTTTAGTGTTTGTCCCGCCAAGAGAGAAGATTTAGGGCCAGTTTTTCCAGTTCAGTTGATGTTACTGATTACCCATGAAGATACACACACACACACACACACACACACACACACACACACACACACACACACACACACACCTGGTCTAAATCAGTAAGTGTTGTAACCTCTGTCTCTCTCTCTCTAACAGGGAAGTGTTGTAACCTCTGTCTCTCTCTCTAACAGGGAAGTGTTGTAACCTCTGTCTCTCTCTCTAACAGGGAAGTGTTGTAACCTCTGTCTCTCTCTAACAGGGAAGTGTTGTAACCTCTGTCTCTCTCTAACAGGGAAGTGTTGTAACCTCTGTCTCTCTCTCTAACAGGGAAGTGTTGTAACCTCTGTCTCTCTCTCTAACAGGGAAGTGTTGTAACCTCTGTCTCTCTCTCTAACAGGGAAGTGTTGTAACCTCTGTCTCTCTCTCTAACAGGGAAGTGTTGTAACCTCTGTTTCTCTCTCTAACAGGGAAGTGTTGGAACCTCTGTCTCTCTCTAACAGGGAAGTGTTGTAACCTAACAGGGAAGTGTTGTAACCTCTCTCTCTCTAACAGGGAAGTAACCTCTGTAACAGGAAGTGTTGTAACCTCTGTCTCTCTCTCTAACAGGGAAGTGTTGTAACCTCTCTCTCTAACAGGGAAGTGTTGTAACCTCTCTCTCTAACAGGGAAGTGTTGTAACCTCTCTCTCTAACAGGGAAGTGTTGTAACCTCTCTCTCTAACAGGGAAGTGTTGTAACCTCTCTCTCTAACAGGGAAGTGTTGTAACCTCTGTCTCTCTCTCTAACAGGGAAGTGTTGTAACCTCTGTCTCTCTCTCTAACAGGGAACTGTTGTAACCTCTGTCTCTCTCTCTAACAGGGAAGTGTTGGAACCTCTGTCTCTCTCTCTAACAGGGAAGTGTTGGAACCTCTGTCTCTCTCTCTAACAGGGAAGTGTTGGAACCTCTGTCTCTCTCTCTAACAGGGAAGTGTTGGAACCTCTGTCTCTCTCTCTCTAACAGGGAAGTGTTGGAACCTCTGTCTCTCTCTCTCTCTCTCTAACAGGGAAGTGTTGGAACCTCTGTCTCTCTCTCTCTCTAACAGGGAAGTGTTGGAACCTCTGTCTCTCTCTCTCTCTAACAGGGAAGTGTTGGAACCTCTGTCTCTCTCTCTCTCTAACAGGGAAGTGTTGGAACCTCTGTCTCTCTCTCTAACAGGGAAGTGTTGTAACCTCTGTCTCTCTCTCTAACAGGGAAGTGTTGGAACCTCTGTCTCTCTAACAGGGAAGTGTTGGAACCTCTGTCTCTCTAACAGGGAAGTGTTGTAACCTCTGTCTCTCTAACAGGGAAGTGTTGTAACCTCTGTTTCACTCTTTAACAGGGAAGTGTTGTAACCTCTGTCTCTCTCTCTAACAGGGAAGTATTGTAACCTCTGTCTCTCTCTCTAACAGGGAAGTGATGTAACCTCTGTCTCTCTAACAGGGAAGTGTTCAGCGGCAGCGTTAGACGTGTTGGCTAACGTGTTTCGTGATGAGCTCCTCCCCCACCTGCTGCCCCTGCTGAAGGGCCTGTTGTTCCACCCAGACTGGGTCGTCAAGGAGTCTGGAATACTGGTGCTGGGGGCTATCGCTGAGGGTAACCCCTGACCTCCTCTATCCCCTGACCTCCTCTATCCCCTGATCTCCTCTATCCCCTCATCTCCTCTATCCCCTGACCTCCTCTATCCCCTGACCTCCTCTGTCCCCTGACCTCCTCTGTCCCCTCATCTCCTCTATCCCCTGACCTCCTCTATCACCTGACCTCCTCTATCCCCTCATCTCCTCTATCCCCTCATCTCCTCTATCCCCTGACCTCCTCTATCCCCTGACCTCCTCTGTCCCCTGACCTCCTCTGTCCCCTGACCTCCTCTGTCCCCTGACCTCCTCTATCCCCTGACCTTCTCTATCCCCTGACCTTCTCTATCCCCTGACCTCTTCTATCCCCTGACCTCTTCTGTCCCCTGACCTCCTCTATCCCCTGACCTCCTCTATCCCCTGACCTCCTCTATCCCCTGACCTCCTCTATCCCCTGACCTCCTCTATCCCCTGACCTCCATCCTTTTTTATTTTCTTAATGGAACTGAAAGCATGTGAGTCACACCCCCCTCCTCTCTCCTCAGGTTGTATGCAGGGCATGGTTCCCTACCTACCAGAGTTGATGCCTCACCTCATTCAGTGTCTCTGTGATAAGAAGGCCCTGGTGCGCTCCATCGCCTGCTGGACCCTGTCCCGCTACGCCCACTGGGTGGTCAGCCAGCCCCCCGACTCCCACCTCAAACCCCTCATGACTGAACTCCTCAAGAGGATCCTGGACGGGAACAAGAGGGTTCAGGAGGCCGCCTGCAGGTGAGGGGAGGGAGTGGCTGGTGGGGAGGGAGTGGCTGATGAGGGGAGGGAGTGGCTGATGATTGCTGTGGGAGGGAGTGGCTGATGAAGGGAGGGAGTGGCTGATGAAGGGAGGGAGTGGCTGGTGGGGAGGGAGTGGCTGGTGGGGAGGGAGTGGCTGGTGGGGAGGGAGTGGCTGGTGGGGAGGGAGTGGCTGATGAGGGGAGGGAGTGGCTGATGAGGGGAGGGAGTGGCTGATGAGGGGAGGGAGTGGCTGGTGGGGAGGGGAGTGGCTGGTGGGTGTGTGTGGGGAGAGTGGTGGGTGTGTGTGTGAGGTGGTGGGTTTTTTGAGAGAATAAAGTTGTTGAACTGGAATTCCCAAGGTGATGAATTCCCTCTCTCCTCCTCCCTCCTCTCTGCTCCCTCCCTCTCTCCTCCCTCCCTCTCTCCTCCCTCCCTCTCTCCTCCCTCCTCTCTCCTCCTCTCAGTGCGTTTGCGACCCTAGAGGAGGAGGCCTGTACAGAGCTGGTTCCCTATCTGAGCTTCATTCTGGATACTCTGGTCTTCGCCTTTGGAAAATACCAGCACAAGAACCTGCTCATACTGTACGACGCTATAGGAACACTGGCCGACTCCGTAGGACATCACCTCAACCAACCGGTTAGTAGGTAGTTAGGCTAGTTAAACACCCCTTCTAGTTGCCCTCAGTTTCCCATTCGGAGGGCGGTAGTTTTCGGGAGGGCGGTAAGTTAGTTTTTAGTTTTCGGGAGGGCGGTAAGTTAGTTTTCGGGAGGGCGGTAAGTTAGTTTTCGGGAGGGCGGTAAGTTAGTTTTCGGGAGGGCGGTAAGTTAGTTTTCGGGAGGGCGGTAGTTTTCGGGAGGTTCGGGAGGCGGTAAGTCAGTTTTCGGGAGTTTTCGGGAGGGCGGGAAGTTAGTTTTTCGGGAGGGCGGTAAGTTAGTTTTTCGGGAGGGCGGTAAGTTAGTTTTCGGGAGGGCGGTAAGTTAGTTTTCGGGAGGGCGGTAAGTTAGTTTTCGGGAGGGCGGTAAGTTAGTTTTCGGCTCATTTGTTGTTTTTTACAAGTTTGAACCCTCTCTCCCCCCGTCTCTCTCCCCCCCGTCTCTCTCCCCCCGTCTCTCTCCCCCCGTCTCTCTCCCCCCGTCTCTCTCCCGCCCTCTCGTCCCGCCCGTCTCTCCTCTCTCTCCCCCGTCTCTCTCTCTCTCTCTCCCCCCATCTCTCTCTCTCCTCTCTCTCTCCCCCCGTCTCTCTCCTCTCTCTCTCCCCCCGTCTCTCTCTCTCTCTCTCCCCCCTCTCTCTCTCCCCCCGTCTCTCTCCTCTCTCTCCCCCGTCTCTCTCCCCCCGTCTCTCTCCCCCCGTCTCTCCCCCCTCTCTCTCTCCCCCCGTCTCTCTCCCCCCGTCTCTCTCCCGCCCCGTCTCTCTCCCTCTCTCCCCCCGTCTCTCTCCTCTCTCTCCCCCCGTCTCTCTCCTCTCTCTCCCCCCTCTCTCTCCCCCCGTCTCTCTCCTCTCTCTCCCCCCGTCTCTCTCTCTCCTCTCTCTCCCCCCGTCTCTCTCCTCTCTCTCTCTCTCTCTCTCTCTCCCCCCGTCTCTCTCCTCTCTCTCCCCCGTCTCTCTCCCCCCCCTCTCTCTCTCTCCCCCGTCTCTCTCTCTCTCTCTCTCTCTCCCCCCGTCTCTCCCCTCTCTCTCCCCCCGTCTCTCTCCTCTCTCTCCCCCCCGTCTCTCTCCTCTCTCTCCCCCCGTCTCTCTCCTCTCTCTCTCTCCCCCCTCTCTCTCTCTCTCTCTCCCCCCGTCTCTCTCCTCTCTCTCTCCCCCCTCTCTCTCCTCTCTCTCCCCCCGTCTCTCTCCTCTCTCTCCCCCCGTCTCTCTCTCTCTCTCTCTCCTCCCCCCGTCTCTCTCTCCTCTCTCTCTCCCCCCGTCTCTCTCCTCTCTCTCTCCTCTCTCTCCCCCCGTCTCTCTCTCTCTCTCTCCCCCCCGTCTCTCTCCTCTCTCTCTCCCCTCTCTCTCCCCCGTCTCTCTCCTCTCTCTCTCTCCTCTCTCCCCCCGTCTCTCTCTCTCCTCTCTCTCCCCCGTCTCTCTCCTCTCTCTCTCCCCCCGTCTCTCTCTCTCTCTCTCTCTCCCCCGTCTCTATCCTCTCTCTCTCTCCCCCCCGTCTCTATCCTCTCTTCTCTCCCCCGTCTCTCTCTCTCTCTCCCCCCGTCTCTCTCCCCTCTCTCTCTCCCCCCCCTCTCTCTCTCCTCAAGGAGTACATAGAGAAGCTGATGCCTCCTCTCATCGCCAAGTGGAATGAGCTGAAGGATGAAGATAAGGACCTGTTTCCTCTGTTAGAGTGTCTGTCCTCTGTAGCTACAGCCCTCCAGAGTGGCTTCCTGCCCTACTGTGAACCAGTCTACCAGCGCTGTGTTACACTGGTGCAGAAAACACTGGCTCAGGCTATGGTGAGACGCGCACACACACATACACACACGCTCGTTGAACATCTCATTCCATAATCATGGGCATTAATATGGAGTCCCCCCTTGCTGCTATAACAGCATCCACTCTTCTGGGAAGGCTTTCTACTAGATGTTGGAACATTACTGCTATAACAGCCTCCACTCTTCTGGGAAGGCTTTCCACTAGATGTTGGAACATTACTGCTATAACAGCCTCCACTCTTCTGGGAAGGCTTTCCACTAGATGTTGGAACATTGCTGCTATAACAGCCTCCACTCTTCTGGGAAGGCTTTCCACTAGATGTTGGAACATTGCTGCTATAACAGCCTCCACTCTTCTGGGAAGGCTTTCCACATTAGATGTTGGAACATTGCTGCTATAACAGCCTCCACTCTTCTGGGAAGGCTTTCCACTAGATGTTGGAACATTGCTGCTATAACAGCCTCCACTCTTCTGGGAAGGCTTTCCACTAGATGTTGGAACATTGCTGCTATAACAGCCTCCACTCTTCTGCTTTCCACTAGATGTTGGAACATTGCTGCTATAACAGCCTCCACTCTTCTGGGAAGGCTTTCCACTAGATGTTGGAACATTGCTGCTATAACAGCCTCCACTCTTCTGGGAAGGCTTTCCACTAGATGTTGGAACATTGCTGCTATAACAGCCTCCACTCTTCTGGGAAGGCTTTCCACTAGATGTTGGAACATTGCTGCTATAACAGCCTCCACTCTTCTGGGAAGGCTTTCCACTAGATGTTGGAACATTGCTGCTATAACAGCCTCCACTCTTCTGGGAAGGATTTCCACTAGATGTTGGAACATTACTGCTATAACATCCTCCACTCTTCTTTCCACTAGATGTTGGAACATTGCTGCAGGGACTTGCAGCCAAGAGAGCATTAGTGAGGTCGGATACTGATGTTGGGCGATTAGGCCTGGTTTGCAGTCGGCGTTCCAATTCATCCTAAAGGTGTTTGATGGGGTTGAGGTCAGGGCTCTGTGCAGACCAGTCAAGTTCTTCTACTCTGATCTTGACAAACCATTTCTGTATGGACCTCGCTTTGCGCACGGAGACATTGTCATACTGAAACAGGAAAGGGGCCTTCCTCAAACGTGTTGTCACATCATTAGCAGCACAGAATCGTCTAGAATGTCATTGTATGCTGTAGAGTTAAGATTTCCCTTCACTGGAACTAAGGGGCCCGATCCATTAAAAACAGCCCCAGACCGTTATTCTTCCTCCACCAAACTTTACAGTTATCACTATGCGGCATCCTATGATGGCGCCATTTTGAAAGTCTCTGAGCTCTTCAGTAAGGCCTGTCAGTGTGGCTGAAATGTCCAGATCCACTCATGTGAAGGGGTGTCCACATACCTTTATCTATAGCGTCAAAGACACACAGTTATCAGTGATTTAAAGATTCAGTGGTTTTTAATCTTAACTCTCTCTCTCTCCCCCCTTAACTCTCTCTTTCTCTCCCCCTCTCCTCCCCCTTAACTCTCTCTCCCCCTCTCCTCCCCCAGATGTACAGCCAACAGCCGGACCAGTACGAAGCCCCTGATAAGGACTTTATGATCGTGGCCCTGGACCTCCTCAGTGGTCTGGCTGAGGGCCTGGGGGCCACGTTGATCAGCTGGTGTCCCGGAGCAACATCATGACACTACTGTTTCAGTGCATGCAGGTACGGTGTGTGTGTGTGTGTGTGTGTGTGTGTGTGTGTGTGTGTGGGGGGCATCAGTGTTAAACATATGTTTGAATGACCGTTTGGTGACCAACCCAGACAATCTTCAAGGCATTCCTAGTCCATCTTAACATTTCTATAAAAACCCAAAGATGAAGCCTTTTATTCTGTCTCGCGCTGTTGACAGGAGGTGCACTTGTTTCAGCTGCCCTGCGCACCGGGGAGGCCAAGGGTTCCCATTTTGAACCATTTCATGTGCCCGAAGAGCAAATCAAGTGCACCTATAGCCTACCGCTGGCCAACCGGATTGATCAGAACACCATGTCTCATAGGAGTAACATGAATTTGTGCGCGTGTCAGAAATAATGCAATGTGACTCGAGTTTCTCCATCAGCTGGAAGACGGTGTCCCTTTTTTGTCAGTCTTAGTGGGGGGGCAGGCTGAGGGAGGGGGCAGGCTGAGGGGCTGAGGGAGTGGGGCAGGCTGAGGGAGTGGGGCAGGCTGAGGGAGTGGGGCAGGCTGAGGGAGTGGGGCAGGCTGAGGGAGTGGGGCAGGCTGAGGGAGTGGGGCAGGCTGAGGGAGTGGGGCAGGCTGAGGGAGTGGGGCAGGCTGAGGGAGTGGGGCAGGCTGAGGGATGGGTCTTAGTGGAGGGGGCAGGCTGAGGGAGGGGGCAGGCTGAGGGAGGGGGCAGGCTGAGGGATGGTCAGTCTTAGTGGAGGGGGCAGGCTGAGGGAGGGGGCAGGCTGAGGGAGGGGGGGGCTGAGGGATGGTCAGTCTTAGTGGAGGGGGCAGGCTGAGGGATGGTCAGGCTGAGGGACGGTCAGTCTTAGTGGAGGGGGCAGGCTGAGGGGGTCAGGCTGAGGGACGGTCAGTCTTAGTGGAGGGGGCAGGCTGAGGGACGGTCAGGCTGAGGGACGGTCAGTCTTAGTGGAGGGGGCAGGCTGAGGGACGGTCAGGCTGAGGGGTGGAGGGGGCAGGCTGAGGGACGGTCAGGCTGAGGGACGGTCAGTCTTAGTGGAGGGGGCAGGCTGAGGGACGGTCAGTCTTAGTGGAGGGGGCAGGCTGAGGGACGGGGACGGTCAGGCAGGTCTTAGTGGAGGGGGCAGGCTGAGGGGGTCAGGGAGGGAGGTCAGTCTTAGTGGAGGGGGCAGGCTGAGGGACGGTCAGGCTGAGGGACGGTCAGTCTTAGTGGAGGGGGCAGGCTGAGGGACGGTCAGGCTGAGGGACGGTCAGTCTTAGTGGAGGGGGCAGGCTGTCAGGCTGAGGGACGGTCAGGTGGAGGGGGCAGGCTGAGGGACGGTCAGTCTTAGTGGAGGGGGCAGGCTGAGGGACGGTCAGTGACCAGATGCAGGCCAGTCAGTCCAGTAGAATAAAGAACACAATGTCAGTTTAATGTCACTCAGCTGGGCCTCAAGTAATACAACTGATGTTTATTACCAGTGGATCATATAGTTCTGAAATGGTCTGAGTAGAACAGCAGGTTGACTCAACCACAGCCAGTATGCAGTGAGAATGTACTGGGCCTGTAGTCTACTGTACAACCCTCATTACTACAGAGCTGGTTGAATTGGTTCATGTTGCGGAGGCTTATGTTTAAGTCATGTTTAGAATAATACAATAATCTGACTGGTAGAACTCCTGATCTTCACTGAGGTTTGGGATCCACTGGTCCATCTAGTGTGTGTGTGTGTGTGTGTGTGTGTGTGTGTGTGTGTGTGTGTGTGTGTGTGTGTGTGTGTGTGTGTGTGTGTGTGTGTGTGTGTGGTAACAGACCCTGGCTCTATTTGATTGTATATAACAATTTTGTATGAACGAGAGAGACAATGTAGTTAACACACACATTCTATATCTCCAGGACACCATGCCAGAGGTGAGACAGAGCTCCTTCGCCCTGCTGGGTGATCTGACCAAGGCCTGCTTCCCTCACGTCAAACCCTGCATCGGTAACGACCTATACGATCTCTCTCTTCTTCTCTCTCTTCTTTTCCTACAAACTGTGTAACTACCAGTCTATCATACTCCTTATGTTATCTATCGTCCTCCCTTTCTCTTCCCCTTGGCTTTCTGTGTGTGTGTCCAGCTGAGTTCATGCCAATTCTAGGGACCAACCTGAACCCAGAGTTCATCTCTGTGTGTAACAATGCTACCTGGGCCATTGGAGAAATCTGCATGCAGATGGGTGAGTCTTTCTGCATGTAGGTTTGTACACGGAGATAATATGTACATGTGAGAGAGGAGCATGTTTTTTTTAAATTTAAATTTTGTTCTTTAACTTACAAAGCAATTGTCAGTTTCGATGCTGCTAGCATGAGTTATCTTAATGATATATTTCTCTGCTTTGATTCTTTCCATGTCTCTGTCTCCATCTGTCCCTGTCTCCATCTCTGTCCCTGTCTCCGTCTCCATCTGTCTCCATCCTGTCTGTCTCCATCTGTCTCCATCTCTGTCCCTGTCTCCGTCTCCATCTGTCTCCATCTCTGTCCCTGTCTCCGTCTCCATCTGTCTCCATCTCTGTCCCTGTCTCCATCTGTCTCTGTCCCTGTCTCCGTCTCCATCTGTCTCCGTCTCTGTCCCTGTCTCCGTCTCCATCTGTCTCCGTCTCTGTCCCTGTCTCCGTCTCCATCTGTCTCCATCTCTGTGTCTGTGTCTGTCTCCATCTCTGTGTCTGTCTCCATCTCTGTCTCCATCTCTGTCTGTCTCCATCTCCTGTCTCCATCTCTGTCTCCATCTCTGTCCCTGTCTCCATCTCTGTGTCTGTGTCTGTCTCCATCTCTGTGTCTGTGTCTGTCTCCATCTCTGTGTGTGTGTCTGTCTCCATCTCTGTGTCTGTGTCTGTCTCCATCTCTGTGTCTGTGTCTGTCTCCATCTCTGTGTCTGTGTCTGTCTCCATCTCTGTGTCTGTGTCTGTCTCCATCTCTGTCTGTCTCTGTCTCCTGTCTCTGTCTCCATCTGTCTCCATCTCTGTGTCTGTCTCTGTCTCCATCTGTCTCCATCTCTGTGTCTGTGTCTCTTCATCTCTGTCTCCATCTCTGTCCCTGTCTCCATCTCTGTCTCCTGTCTCTGTCTCTGTCTCCATCTCTGTCTCCATCTCTGTCTGTGTCTGTCTCCATCTCTGTGTCTGTGTCTGTCTCCATCTCTGTCTCCGTCTCTGTGTCTGTCTCCATCTGTCTGTCTCCATCTCTGTCTGTCTCCATCTCTCCCTGTCTCCATCTCTGTGTCTGTCTCCATCTCTCTGTCTCCATCTCTGTCCCTGTCTCCATCTCCATCTCTGTCTCCATCTCTGTCTGTCTCCATCTCTGTGTCTGTGTCTGTCTCTGTCCCTGTCTCCATCTCTGTCCCTGTCTCCATCTCTGTCTCTGTCTCCATCTCTGTGTCTGTCTCCATCTCTGTGTCTGTGTCTGTCTCCATCTGTCTCCATCTCCGTCTCTGTCCCTGTCTCCGTCTCCATCTGTCTCCATCTGTGTCTGTCTCCGTCTGTGTCTGTCTCCATCTGTGTCTGTCTCCATCTCTGTCTGTCTCTGTCTCTGTCCCTGTCTCCTCCATCTGTCTCCATCTGTGTCTGTCTCCATCTCTGTCCCTGTCTCCATCTCCATCTCTGTCCCTGTCTCCATCTCTGTCCCTGTCTCCATCTCTGTCCCTGTCTCCATCTCCGTCCTTGTCTCCGTGTCTGTCTACATCTCTGTCTCCATCTGTCTGTAGGTGTAGAGATGCAGCCCTATGTGTCTCTGGTTCTGAACCAGCTGGTAGAGATAATCAACAGACCCAACACACCCAAGACCCTGCTGGAAAACACTGGTACGCACAGATGCTGAACACACACACAGACGCACAGATGCTGAACACACACACAGACGCACAGATGCTGAACACACACACAGACGCACAGATGCTGAACACACACACAGATGCACAGATGCTGAACACACACACAGACGCACAGATGCTGAACACACACACAGAACACAGATGCTGAACACACACAGACGCACAGATGCTGAACACACACACAGACGCACAGATGCTGAACACACACACAGACGCACAGATGCTGAACACACACACAGACGCACAGATGCTGAACACACACACAGACGCACAGATGCTGAACACACACACAGACGCACAGATGCTGAACACACACACAGACGCACAGATGCTGAACACACACACAGACGCACAGATGCTGAACACACACACAGACGCACAGATGCTGAACACACACACAGACGCACAGATGCTGAACACACACACAGACACACAGATGCTGAACACACACACAGACGCACAGATGCTGAACACACACACAGACGCACAGATGCTGAACACACACACAGACGCACAGATGCTGAACACACACAGACGCACAGATGCTGAACACACACACAGACGCACAGATGCTGAACACACACACAGACGCACAGATGCTGAACACACACACAGACACACAGATGCTGAACACACACACAGACACACAGATGCTGAACACACACACAGACACACAGATGCTGAACACACACACAGACACACAGATGCTGAACACACACACAGACACACAGATGCTGAAACACACACAGACACACAGATGCTGAACACACACACAGACACACAGATGCTGAACACACACACAGACGCACAGATGCTGTATCCCTACAGAACACACACACACAGACGCTGAACACAGACGCTGAACACAGACACACAGATGCTGAACACACACACAGACACACAGACGCTGAACACACTCAATCATTGGGTTTGTTTGACATTGCAGCCGATGCATCTTGGGTAAACTGTGACTGACTGACTCATCTCCACATAATAATGAGCCGTTATTTATGACACGAACATCAGCGACGTCAAACCAGCTCTTGATTTTTAGTTGGGTGTGTTGTACACATGAGTGAGGCTCCTCCCATCTTCTTCCAGCCATTACGATTGGTCGCCTGGGCTACGTGTGTCCTCAGGAGGTGGCTCCGATGCTCCAGCAGTTCATCAGACCGTGGTGAGTCTGTGACACATCTAGTACTTCACCTCGCTGATCATTATCAACATGTTTAGATTGCCTGGTTTGTGACGCGGTGATGTGTGTGTGACAGGTGTACGTCCCTACGGAACATCCGTGACAACGAGGAGAAAGACTCTGCCTTCAGAGGGATCTGCATGATGATTGGCGTAAACCCTGGGGGAGTGGTCCAGGTAAGAGGAAGGTAGATGTGTGTATAAGACAGTAGTTTTGGAATTGTTAGTTAGATTACTTGTTGGTTATCACTGCATTGTCGGAACTAGAAGCACAAGCATTTCGCTACACTCTCATTAACATCTGCTAAACATGTGTATGTGACAAATAAAATTTGATTTGATGATTGGCGTAAACCCTGGGGGAGTGGTCCAGGTCAGAGGAAGGGAGATGGATGATGATTGGCGTAAACCCTGGGGGAGTGGTCCAGGTCAGAGGAAGGGAGATGGATGATGATTGGCGTAAACCCTGGGGGAGTGGTCCAGGTCAGAGGAAGGGAGATGGAGAGGACAGGTACAGGGGCCCGACCTGTCCTCTCCTAGTTGGGCCTGTCCTCTCCTAGTTGGGCCAGTGTGGGCGCTCAACCGACGTTAGGTTACTATGGTGACTATAGGTGAGGTTACCATGGTGAGCGAGCGTTGTTCCTTCATATTCATATACGTACTGATGACCCATTTTATTTGTCTCTGCCTGCAAATCTTCCTCCTAAAAGTGAGGCTTTATCCTACAGAACTAGGCTGTATCCTACAGAACTAGGCTGTATCCTACAGAACCAGGCTGTATCCTACAGAACTAGGCTGTATCCTACAGAACTAGGCTGTATCCTACAGAACCAGGCTGTATCCCTGTATCCTACAGAACTAGGCTGTATCCTACAGAACTAGGCTGTATCCTACAGAACTAGGCTGTATCCTACAGAACAGAACTAGGCTGTATCCTACAGAACTAGGCTGTATCCTACAGAACTAGGCTGTATCCTACAGAACTAGGCTGTATCCTACAGAACTAGGCTGTATCCTACAGAACTAGGCTGTATCCTACAGAACTAGGCTGTATCCTACAGAACTAGACTGTATCCTACAGAACTAGGCTGTATCCTACAGAACTAGGCTGTATCCTACAGAAGAGGCTGTATCCTACAGAACTAGGCTGTATCCTACAGAACTAGGCTGTATCCTACAGAACTAGGGCTCCTACAGTATCCTACAGAACCAGGCTGTATCCTACAGAACTAGGCTGTATCCTACAGAACTAGGCTGTATCCTACAGAACTAGGCTGTATCCTACAGAACTAGGCTGTATCCTACAGAACTAGTATCCTACAGAACTAGGCTGTATCCTACAGAACTAGGCTGTATCCTACAGAACTACAGAACTAGGCTGTATCCTACAGAACTAGGCTGTATCCTACAGAACTAGGCTGTATCCTACAGAACTAGGCTGTATCCTACAGAACTAGGCTGTATCCTACAGAACTAGGCTGTATCCTACAGAACTAGGCTGTATCCTACAGAACTAGGCTGTATCCTACAGAACTAGGCTGTATCCTACAGAACTAGGCTGTATCCTACAGAACTAGGCTGTATCCTACAGAACTAGGCTGTATCCTACAGAACTAGGCTGTATCCTACAGAACTAGGCTGTATCCTACAGAACTAGGCTGTATCCTACAGAACTAGGCTGTATCTAGGCTGTATCCAGAACTAGGCTGTATCCTACAGAACTAGGCTGTATCCTACAGAACTAGCTGTACAGAACTAGGCTGTATCCTACAGAATCCTAGGCTGTATCCTACAGAACTAGGCTGTATCCTACAGAACTAGGCTGTAGGCTGTATCCTACAGAACTAGGGCAGAACCAGGCTGTATCCTACAGAACTAGGCTGTATCCTACAGAACTAGGCTGTATCCTACAGAACTAGGCTGTATCCTACAGAACTAGGCTGTATCCTACAGAACTAGGCTGTATCCTACAGAACTAGGCTGTATCCTACAGAACTAGGCTGTATCCTACAGAACTAGGCTGTATCCTACAGAACTAGGCTGTATCCTACAGAACTAGGCTGTATCCTACAGAACTAGGCTGTATCCTACAGAACTAGGCTGTATCCTACAGAACTAGGCTGTATCCTACAGACAGAACTAGGCTGTATCCTACAGAACTAGGCTGTATCCTACAGAACTCCTGTATCCTACAGAACGGGGCAGAACTAGGCTGTATCCTACAGAACTAGGCTGTATCCTACAGAACTAGGCTGTATCCTACAGAACTAGGCAGAACTAGGCTGTATCCTACAGAACTAGGCTGTATCCTACAGAACTAGGCTGTATCCTACAGAACTAGGCTGTATCCTACAGAACTAGGCTGTATCCTACAGAACTAGGCTGTATCCTACAGAACTAGGCTGTATCCTACAGAACTAGGCTGTATCCTACAGAACTAGGCTGTATCCTACAGAACTAGGCTGTATCCTACAGAACTAGGCTGTATCCTACAGAACTAGGCTGTATCCTATCCTACAGAACTAGGCTGTATCCTACAGAACAGAACTAGGCTGTATCCTACAGAACTAGGCTGTATCCTACAGAACTAGGCTGTATCCTCAGAACTAGGCTGTATCCTACAGAACTAGGCTGTATCCTACAGAACTAGGCTGTATCCTACAGAACTAGGCTGTATCAGAACTACAGAACTAGGCTGTATCCTACAGAACTAGGCTGTATCCTACAGAACTAGGCTGTATCCTACAGAACTAGGCTGTATCCTACAGAACTAGGCTGTATCCTACAGAACTAGGCTGTATCCTACAGAACTAGGCTGTATCCTACAGAACTAGGCTGTATCCTACAGAACTAGGCTGTATCCTACAGAACTAGGCTGTATCCTACAGAACTAGGCTGTATCCTACAGAACTAGGCTGTATCCTACAGAACTAGGCTGTATCCTACAGAACTAGGCTGTATCCTACAGAACTAGGCTGTATCCTACAGAACTAGGCTGTATCCTACAGAACTAGGCTGTATCCTACAGAACTAGGCTGTATCCTACAGAACTAGGCTGTATCCTACAGAACTAGGCTGTATCCTACAGAACTAGGCTGTATCCTACAGAACTAGGCTGTATCCTACAGAACGGGGCAGAACTAGGCTGTATCCTACAGAACTAGGCTGTATCCTACAGAACTAGGCTGTATCCTACAGAACGGGGCAGAACTAGGCTGTATCCTACAGAACTAGGCTGTATCCTACAGAACTAGGCTGTATCCTACAGAACTAGGCTGTATCCTACAGAACTAGGCTGTATCCTACAGAACTAGGCTGTATCCTACAGAACTAGGCTGTATCCTACAGAGGCTGTATCCTACAGAACTAGGCTGTATCCTACAGAACTAGGCTGTATCCTACAGAACTAGGCTGTATCCTACAGAACCAGGCTACAGAACTAGGCTGTATCCTACAGGCTGTATCCTACAGAACTAGGCTGTATCCTACAGAACTAGGCTGTATCCTGGGGGCAGAACTAGGCTGTATCCTACAGAACTAGGCAGAACTAGGCTGTATCCTACAGAACTAGGCTGTATCCTACAGAACTAGGCTGTATCCTACAGAACTAGGCTGTATCCTACAGAACTAGGCTGTATCCTACAGAACTAGGCTGTATCCTACAGAACTAGGCAGAACTAGGCTGTATCCTACAGAACTAGGCTGTATCCTACAGAACTAGGCTGTATCCTACAGAACTAGGCTGTATCCTACAGAACTAGGCTGTATCCTACAGAACTAGGCTGTATCCCAGAACTACAGAACTAGGCTGTATCCTACAGAACTAGGCTGTATCCTACAGAACTAGGGCTGTATCCTACAGAACTAGGCTGTACAGAACTAGGCAGAACAGGCTGTACAGAACTAGGCTGTATCCTACAGAACTAGGCTGTATCCTACAGAACTGTATCCTACAGAACTAGGCTGTATCCTACAGAACTAGGCTGTATCCTACAGAACTAGGCTGCAGAACTAGGCTGTATCCTACAGAACTAGGCTGTATCCTACAGAACTAGGCTGTATCCTACAGAACTAGGCTGTATCCTACAGAACTAGGCTGTATCCCAGAACTAGGCTGTAACAGAACTAGGCTGTATCCTACAGAACTAGGCTGTATCCTACAGAACTAGGCTGTATCCTACAGAACTAGGCTGTATCCTACAGAACTAGGCTGTATCCTACAGAACTAGGCTGTATCCTACAGAACCAGGCTGTATCCTACAGAACTAGGCTGTATCCTACAGAACTAGGCTGTATCCTACAGAACTAGGCTGTATCCTACAGAACTAGGCTGTATCCTACAGAACTAGGCTGTATCCTACAGAACCTAGGCTGTATCCTAGAACCAGGCTGTATCCTACAGAACTAGGCTGTATCCTACAGAACTAGGCTGTATCCTACAGAACTAGGCTGTATCCTACAGAACTAGGCTGTATCCTACAGAACTAGGCTGTATCCTACAGAACTAGGCTGTATCCTACAGAGGCTGTATCCTACAGAACTAGGCTGTATCCTACAGAACTAGGCTGTATCCTACAGAACTAGGCTGTATCCTACAGAACTAGGCTGTATCCTACAGAACTAGGCTGTATAGGCTGTATCCTACAGAACTAGGCTGTATCCTACAGAACCAGGCTGTATCCTACAGAACTAGGCTGTATCCTACAGAACTAGGCTGTATCCTACAGAACAGGCTGTATCCTACAGAACAGAACTAGGCTGTATCCTACAGAACTAGGCTGTATCCTACAGAACTAGGCTGTATCCTACAGAACTAGGCTGTATCCTACAGAACTAGGCTGTATCCTACAGAACTAGGCTGTATCCTACAGAACTAGGCTGTACAGAATCCTACAGAACTAGGCTGTATCCTACAGAACTAGGCTGTATCCTACAGAACTAGGCTGTATCCTACAGAACTAGGCTGTATCCTACAGAACTAGGCTGTATCCTACAGAACTGTATCCTACAGGCTGTATCCTACAGAACTAGGCTGTATCCTACAGAACTAGGCTGTATCCTACAGAACTAGGCTGTATCCTAGGCAGAACTAGGCTGTATCCTACAGAACTAGGCTGCAGAACTAGGCTGTATCCTACAGAACTAGGCTGTATCCTACAGAACTAGGCTGTATCCTACAGAACTAGGCTGTATCCTACAGAACTAGGCTGTATCCTACAGAACTAGGCTGTATCCTACAGAACTAGGCTGTATCCTACAGAACTAGGCTGTATCCTACAGAACTAGGCTGTATCCTACAGAACTAGGCTGTATCCTACAGAACTAGCTGTATCCTACAGAACTAGGGTATCCTACAGAACTAGGCTGTATCCTACAGAACTAGGCTGTATCCTACAGAACTAGGCTGTATCCTACAGAACTAGGCTGTATCCTACAGAACTAGGCTGTATCCTACAGAACTAGGCTGTATCCTACAGAACTAGGCTGTATCCTACAGAACTAGGCTGTATCCTACAGAACTGTATCCTAGGCTGTATCCTACAGAACTAGGCTGTATCCTACAGAACTAGGCTGTATCCTACAGAACTAGGCTGTATCCTACAGAACTACAGAACTAGGCTGTATCCTACAGAACTAGGCTGTATCCTACAGAACAGAACTAGGCTGTATCCTACAGAACTGTATCCTACAGGCTGTATCCTACAGAACTAGGCTGTATCCTACAGAACTAGGCTGTATCCTACAGAACTGGAACTAGGCTGTATCCTACAGAACTAGGCTGTATCCTACAGAACCAGGCTGTATCCTACAGAACTAGGCTGTATCCTACAGAACTAGGCTGTATCCTACAGAACTAGGCTGTATCCTACAGAACTAGGCTGTATCCTACAGAACTAGGCTGTATCCTACAGAACTAGGCTGTATCCTACAGAACTAGGCTGTATCCTACAGAACTAGGCTGTATCCTACAGAACTAGGCTGTATCCTACAGAACTAGGCTGTATCCTACAGAACTAGGCTGTATCCTACAGAAGGCTGTATCCTACAGAACTAGGCTGTATCCTACAGAACTAGGCTGTATCCTACAGAACTAGGCTGTATCCTACAGAACTAGGCTGTATCCTACAGAACTAGGCTGTATCCTACAGAACTAGGCTGTATCCTACAGAACTAGGCTGTATCCTACAGAACTAGGCTGTATCCTACAGAACTAGGCTGTATCCTACAGAACTAGGCTGTATCCTACAGAACTAGGCTGTATCCTACAGAACTAGGCTGTATCCTACAGAACTAGGCTGTATCCTGTATCCAGAACTAGGCTGCAGAACTAGGCTGTATCCTACAGAACTAGGCTGTATCCTACAGAACTAGGCTGTATCCTACAGAACTAGGCTGTATCCTACAGAACTAGGCTGTATCCTACAGAACTAGGCTGTATCCTACAGAACTAGGCTGTATCCTACAGAACTAGGCTGTATCCTACAGAACTAGGCTGTATCCTACAGAACTAGGCAGAACTAGGCTGTATCCTACAGAACTAGGCTGTATCCTACAGAACTAGGCTGTATCCTACAGAACTAGGCTGTATCCTACAGAACTAGGCTGTATCCTACAGAACTAGGCTGTATCCTACAGAACTAGGCTGTATCCTACAGAACTAGGCTGTATCCTACAGAACTAGGCTGTATCCTACAGAACTAGGCTGTATCCTACAGAACTAGGCTGTATCCTACAGAACTAGGCTGTATCCTACAGAACTAGGCTGTATCCTACAGAACTAGGCTGTATCCTACAGAACTAGGCTGTATCCTACAGAACTAGGCTGTATCCTACAGAACTAGGCTGTATCCTACAGAACTAGACTGTATCCTACAGAACTAGGCTGTATCCTACAGAACTAGGCTGTATCCTACAGAACTAGGCTGTATCAGAACTAGGCTGTATCCTACAGAACTAGGCTGTATCCTACAGAACCTGTACAGAACTAGGCTGTATCCTACAGAACTAGGCTGTATCCTACAGAACTAGGCTGTATCCTACAGAACTAGGCTACAGAACTAGGCTGTATCCTACAGAACTAGGCTGTATCCTACAGAACTAGGCTGTATCCTACAGAACTAGGCTGTATCCTACAGAACTAGGCTGTATCCTACAGAACTAGGCTGTATCCTACAGAACTAGGCTGTATCCTACAGAACTAGGCTGTATCCTACAGAACTAGGCTGTATCCTACAGAACTAGGCTGTATCCTACAGAACTAGGCTGTATCCTACAGAACCACTGTATCCTACAGAACTAGGCTGTATCCTACAGAACTACAGAACTAGGCTGTATCCTACAGAACTAGGCTGTATCCTACAGAACTAGGCTGTATCCTACAGAACTAGGCTGTATCCTACAGAACTAGACTGTATCCTACAGAACTGTATCCTACAGAACTAGGCTGTATCCTACAGAACTAGGCTGTATCCTACAGAACTAGGCTGTATCCTACAGAACTAGGCTGTATCCTACAGAACAGAACTAGGCTGTATCCTACAGAGGCTGTACAGAACTAGGCTGTATCCTACAGAACTGTATCCTACAGAACTAGGCTGTATCCTACAGAACTAGGCTGTATCCTACAGAATAGGCTGTATCCTACAGAACTAGGCTGACAGAACTAGGCTGTATCCTACAGAACTAGGCTGTATCCTACAGAACTAGGCTGTATCCTAAGGCTGTATCCTACAGAACTAGGCTGTATCCTACAGAACTAGGCTGTATCCTACAGTAGGCTGTATCCTACAGAACTAGGCTGTATCCTACAGAACTAGGCTGTATCCTACAGAACTAGGCTGTATCCTACAGAACTAGGCTGTATCCTACAGAACTAGGCTGTATCCTACAGAACTAATCCTACAGAACTAGGCTGTATCCTACAGAACTAGGCTGTATCCTACAGAACTAGGCTGATCCTACAGAACTAGGCTGTATCCTACAGAACTAGGCTGTATCCTACAGAACTAGGCTGTATCCTACAGAACTAGGCTGTATCCTACAGAACTAGGCTGTATCCTACAGAACTAGGCTGTATCCTACAGAACTAGGCTGTATCCTACAGAACTAGGCTGTATCCTACAGAACTAGACTGTATCCTACAGAACTATCCTACAGAACTAGGCTGTATCCTACAGAACAGGCTGTATCCTACAGAACTAGGCTGTATCCTACAGAACTAGGCTGTATCCTACAGAACTAGGCTGTATCCTACAGAACTAGGCTGTATCCTACAGAACTACAGAACTAGGCAGAACTAGGCTGTATCCTACAGAACTAGGCTGTATCCTACAGAACGGGGCAGAACGTGTTGCTGTCATTCTGTTTTTATTTAACCTTTTATTTAACTCTGCAAGTCGGTTAAGAACAACTTGTTATTTACAATGACGACCCACCTGTTCTCGCTACTTCCTGTTCAGTGTCTCACCGGTGAGATCAGATGTGTGTGGTGTCAGTTAGAGGAGGTTATAGGCTGGTCATGGGGGGGAGGAGAACGGGGCACTTCTCTCTCTAAGGACATGTACTTCCTACATTTAGGCTATAGTTTACTACACAGCCTAGAAATAAATATTGATCACCTATATGTCTCCGTCTGAAAATCGTCCCTCTCCTTAAAGGTAGGCTGTAAAAATAGCTGAAGAGAAGGTCTATCAGGCCAACTCCGTTCTCTTCAAACTACATCTAACACATTGATGTAGCCCAGGTAATACAGACAGGCTAATACAGACAGGCTAATACTAATGCACAGGCTAATATGCAGACAGGCTAATGCAGACAGGCTAATGCAGACAGGCTAATGCAGACAGGCTAATGCTAATGCAGACAGGCTAATGCAGACAGGCTAATGCAGGCTAATGCAGGCAGGCTAATGCAGGCAGGCTAATGCAGGCAGGCTAATGCAGACAGGCTAATGCAGACAGGCTAATGCAGGACAGGCTAATGCAGACAGGCTAATGCAGACAGGCTAATGCAGACCGGCTAATAGAATGGGTCAGGTGACCGTCTGGTCAGTTAACCTGTTGAAGTTGTTTTGGTCTGGTTGGTATTGCCTGTCGGGTGCTTAAGTTGCTGCAACCATGTCTGGCAAGTGAGCTGCTTCACACACCTAGAATCACATTGTAGCACTGCGGTTGGGTTTGGGACCAGGTGCTGGGAGTCAGACAGGAAGTCAGCAGCAGGTGCTGGGAGTCAGACAGGAAGTCAGCAGCAGGCGTTGTGGTGTGAAGAGAGCAGACCTCTACATGGAGACACGGTGCTTCTGTAGGTTGAAATGACAGAATGTGTCTCTCTGCAGGACTTCATCTTCTTCTGTGATGCCGTGGCGTCCTGGGTCAGCCCTAAAGACGACCTGAGAGACATGTTCTACAAGGTGTGTGGAGGACCCAACGCTCTGTCCCAGAAGGCACCTGGTTCCCTTCGGCACGTCTGTAGTGTACAGTGGAAGGGAGAGGCCGTTTAGGACACATCCTGGGAAAAGCTTTGCTTGGCCCAGATCCGTGCGTGTGTGTGTGTCTCTGTGTGTGCGTGTGTGTGTGTCTCTGTGTGTGCGTGTGTGTGTGTCTCTGTGTGTGTGCGTCTCAGTGTGTGTGTGTGTGTCTCAGTGTGTGTGTCTCAGTGTGTGTGTCTCAGTGTGTGTGTGTGTAGACTGTATGATAATGGGATGTTAACCATAATAGTAGAGCATTATTTCAGACATCGTTTCTGTTGTCATTTCTTTGTTGAGGAGTCAAAGTATTTTCTCTCTCTCCTCCCCCCAGATCCTCCATGGTTTTAAGGACCAGGTAGGAGAGGAGAACTGGCAGCAGTTCTCAGAACAGTTTCCCCCCCAGCTGAAGGAGAGACTGTCTGCCTGCTACGGCGTGTAGAAACCCCCCCTAACCTAACATCAGGTACACACTCGCTTTAAATAGGACCATTCCCATGTTCATTCTGTCACACTTTTAGATTGCACTTCCTGGTTGTGATCTTCCTGGCTATTTCCCTCTTTCCTTCTCTCTCCCCCTCTTTCCCTCTCCCTCCCTCTCCAGGTGAGCCAGTAGTAGAGGAGGAAGGTGAAAAGGAATCTCATCCATCTGTGTTAATGCCCTGAACTGATCTGGGGGGAGGGGAGAGGGACCCATCACGCCATTGGCCGCTCCCCCTGACAGACGGCCCCCACGCCCTATGTATTTCTCCATAGCGGGAGGGTGGGCGGGACTTGGGGAGGGACAGGGGGACACCTCTAGATTAAAGATTAAGGGGACCCAACCAACACAGAGAAACCAACTAAGGTAGGGACAGATAGAGGGGGCTACCTACATTCAGAAGGAAAAGGTTCCAACGCAGAAACAGGTAGGGACAGATAGAGAATGAAGAGTGAGGGAAAGAGGGGTAGGTAGAGGCCAGCTAGACTACAGTAGAGGGGGTAGGTAGGGGCCAGCTAGACTACAGTAGAGGGTAGGTAGGGGCCAGCTTGACTACAGTAGAGAGGGGTAGGTAGGGGCCAGCTTGACTACAGTAGAGAGGGGTAGGTAGAGGCCAGCTAGACTGCAGTAGAGAGGGGTAGGTAGGGGCCAGCTAGACTACAGTAGAGAGGGGTAGGTAGGGCCAGCTAGACTACAGTAGAGAGGTAGGTAGGGGCCAGCTAGACTACAGTAGAGAGGTAGGTAGGGGCCAGCTAGACTACAGTAGAGGTAGGTAGGGGCCAGCAGACTACAGTAGAGAGAGGTAGGTAGGGGCCAGCTAGACTACAGTAGAGAGGGGTAGGTAGGGGCCAGCTTGACTACAGTAGAGAGGTAGGTAGGGGCCAGCTAGACTACAGTAGAGGTAGGTAGAGAGGCCAGCTAGACTACAGTAGAGAGAGGTAGGTAGGGGCCAGCTTGACTACAGTAGAGAGAGGTAGGTAGGGGCCAGCTAGACTACAGTAGAGAGGTAGGTAGAGGCCAGCTAGACTACAGTAGAGAGTAGGTAGAGGCCAGCTTGACTACAGTAGAGTAGGTAGGAGGCCAGCTAGACTACAGTAGAGGAGGTAGGTAGGGGCCAGCTAGACTACAGAAGAGAGAGGTAGGTAGAGGCCAGCTAGACTACAGTAGAGTAGGTAGGGGCCAGCTTGACTACAGTAGAGAGGTAGGTAGGTAGGGGCCAGCTTGACTACAGTAGAGAGAGGTAGGTAGGGGCCAGCTAGACTACAGTAGAGAGAGGTAGGTAGGGGCCAGCTTGACTACAGTAGAGAGAGGTAGGTAGGGGCCAGCTAGACTACAGTAGAGAGGGGTAGGTAGGGGCCAGCTAGACTACAGTAGAGAGAGGTAGGGGCCAGCTAGACTACAGTAGAGAGGTAGGTAGGGGCCAGCTTGACTACAGTAGAGAGAGGTAGGTAGGGGCCAGAAGACTACAGTAGAGGGGTAGGTAGGGGCCAGCTTGACTACAGTAGAGAGAGGTAGGTAGGTAGGGGCCAGCTTAGACTACAGTAGAGAGGGTAGGTAGGGGCCAGCTAGACTACAGTAGAGAGAGGTAGGTAGAGGCCAGCTAGACTACAGTAGAGGGGTAGGTAGGGGCCAGCTAGACTACAGTAGAGAGAGGTAGGTAGGGGCCAGCTTGACTACAGTAGAGAGGGGTAGGTAGGGGCCAGCTAGACTACAGTAGAGGTAGGTAGGGGCCAGCTTGACTACAGAAGAGAGAGGTAGGTAGGGGCCAGCTAGACTACAGTAGAGAGGTAGGTAGGGGCCAGCTAGACTACAGTAGAGGGGGTAGGTAGGGGCCAGCTTGACTACAGTAGAGAGAGGTAGGTAGGGGCCAGCTAGACTACAGTAGAGGTAGGTAGGGCCAGCTAGACTACAGTAGAGGGGTAGGTAGGGGCCAGCTAGACTACAGTAGAGAGAGGTAGGTAGGGGCCAGCTTGACTACAGTAGAGAGAGGTAGGTAGGGCCAGCCAGACTACAGTAGAGGTAGGTAGGGGCCAGCTAGACTACAGTAGAGGTAGGTAGGGGCCAGCTAGACTACAGTAGAGAGGGGTAGGTAGGGGCCAGCTTGACTACAGTAGAGAGGGTAGGTAGGGGCCAGCTAGACTACAGTAGAGAGGTAGGTAGAGAGGCCAGCTAGACTACAGTAGAGAGGTAGGTAGGGGCCAGCTTGACTACAGTAGAGAGAGGTAGGTAGGGGCCAGCTTGACTACAGTAGAGAGAGGTAGGTAGGGGCCAGCTTGACTACAGTAGAGAGAGGTAGGTAGGGGCCAGCTTGACTACAGTAGAGAGAGGTAGGTAGGGGCCAGCTTGACTACAGTAGAGAGAGTAGGTAGGGGCCAGCTTGACTACAGTAGAGAGAGGTAGGTAGAGGCCAGCTAGACTACAGTAGAGGTAGGTAGAGGCCAGCTAGACTACAGTAGAGGGTAGGTAGGGGCCAGCTAGACTACAGTAGAGAGAGGTAGGTAGGGGCCAGCTTGACTACAGTAGAGAGAGGTAGGTAGAGGCCAGCTAGACTACAGTAGAAGTAGGTAGGGCCAGCTAGAGGTAGGTAGGGGCCAGCTAGACTACAGTAGAGAGGGGTAGGTAGGGGCCAGCTTGACTACAGTAGAGGGTAGGTAGGGGTCAGCTTGACTACAGTAGAGAGAGTAGGTAGGTAGGGGCCAGCTAGACTACAGTAAGAGAGGTAGGTAGGAGGCCAGCTAGACTACAGTAGAGAGGGTAGGTAGGGGCCAGCTTGACTACAGTAGAGGGTAGGTAGGGGCCAGCTAGACTACAGTAGAGAGAGGTAGGTAGGGGCCAGCTGACTACAGTAGAGAGGTAGGTAGGGGCCAGCTAGACTACAGTAGAGAGAGGTAGGTAGAGGGCCAGCTAGACTACAGTAGAGAGAGGTAGGTAGGGGCCAGCTAGACTACAGTAGAGAGAGGTAGGTAGGGGCCAGCTTGACTACAGTAGAGAGGTAGGTAGGGGCCAGCTTGACTACAGAAGAGAGGGGTAGGGGGGGCCAGCTAGACTACAGTAGAGAGAGGTAGGTAGGGGCCAGCTAGACTACAGTAGAGAGAGGTAGGTAGGGGCCAGCTAGACTACAGTAGAGAGGGGTAGGTAGAGGCCAGCTAGACTACAGTAGAGAGAGGTAGGTAGGGGCCAGCTAGACTACAGTAGAGAGAGGTAGGTAGGGGTCAGCTTGACTACAGTAGAGAGAGGTAGGTAGGGGCCAGCTAGACTACAGTAGAGAGAGGTAGGTAGGGGCCAGCTAGACTACAGTAGAGAGGGTAGGTAGGGGCCAGCTTGACTACAGTAGAGAGGGTAGGTAGGGGCCAGCTTGACTACAGTAGAGAGAGGTAGGTAGGGGCCAGCTAGACTACAGTAGAGAGGTAGGTAGGGGCCAGCTAGACTACAGTAGAGGGGTAGGTAGGGGCCAGCTAGACTACAGTAGAGAGGGTAGGTAGGGGCCAGCTTGACTACAGTAGAGAGAGGTAGGTAGGGGCCAGCTAGACTACAGTAGAGAGAGGTAGGTAGGGGCCAGCTTGACTACAGTAGAGAGAGGTAGGTAGAGGCCAGCTAGACTACAGTAGAGGGGTAGGTAGGGGCCAGCTTGACTACAGTAGAGAGAGGTAGGTAGGGGCCAGCTTGACTACAGTAGAGAGAGGTAGGTAGGGGCCAGCTTGACTACAGTAGAGAGAGGTAGGTAGGGGCCAGCTAGACTACAGTAGAGAGGGGTAGGTTGAGGCCAGCTAGACTACAGAAGAGGGAAAGAGATTTAACAGATTTAAATCAGACTAGAAAAAAATCCACCACACAGAGCCATAGAGAGACTGACAGAAACTCCCACAGTAAGACACACACACTTGCAATACCTAGAGTTTTGTGTAGATGGCGCTGTTACACTAGTCAGACTCCAACACTACCAGTAAGGGATTAACAGTCAGTGAGGGACAGACAGCGTGTTGGGGACAGACAGCGTGTTGGGGACAGACAGCGTGTTGGGGACAGACGGCGTGTGTTGGGGACAGACGGCGTGTGTTGGGGACAGACGGCGTGTGTAGGGGACAGACAGCGTGTGTTGGGGACAGACTAGCGTGTGAAGGGGACAGAGATTTAGCGATTGTTCAGACAGACAGCGTGTGACAGGGGACAGAAACAGCGTGTTGGGGACAGACAGCGTGTGTTGGGGACACACAGCTTGCAGCGTGTTGGGGACCAGCGTGTTGGGGACAGGCAGCGTGTGTTGGGGACAGACAGCGTGTGTTGGGGACAGACAGCGTGTGTTGGGGACAGACAGCGTGTGTTGGGGACAGACAGCGTGTGTTGGGGACAGGCAGCGTGTTGGGGACAGACAGCGTGTGTTGGGGACAGGCAGCGTGTGTTGGGGACAGACAGGAAGGTGTCTAGCCTCTGTTTAGCTGTTTTTTTCTGGGGTAAAGGATCTTCTATATGAATGAATATTCCTCCTGTTGTTACTCGATCACTGGTTCACTGCTGATCTCTCCTCCACCAAGCATGTTTTGGTTTCTGTCCTTTCCCTAAGGAATGCTTTCTTCATATAACTATCATGAGATAATTCTCATGTTCTCTTCTAGATAGACGGGGGATGACTAACCTCTTGGTTCATACGAGTCATCATTATAAGAGGGAGAGAAATGGGGCTTAAATAATACCTGTTATTCTTACGTAAAGTTAGGAAACTACAGATCACAGCCTCTCGCCTCTAGTTGTACCTGTTTGTGTGTCTTGTCTGAGTTTGTTTACCTATTGTTTACCCTACATTACACTGTTGATTGTTTTAATAAGGTAACGATTTAACACTTGACTCCTCCCACCCTATTGTCCTCCACCTGTAAACCGTGAACAACTGTGTGTGTGTGTGTTGCCATAGTGATATCTTGAGGAAAGAGATTAAACCCAGAATTGTTTATCCTGATAACGTGTTACAAGAGGTCCATATTTTGTTGCTTTTTGTTTATTATTTTTTTATTTGCTGCTACTGTTTTTTTTTTAGTTTCCATGGTGAGCTTAAATGAACACAAACAAAACATTTGTTTATTTTTAGTTTTGTGGTTTTGCACTTTTAATTTTTTATTTTTGTATTAAGGATTTTTAAAAACTTCCCTCATAAAGGACATCTGAATTCTACCGTTTGTGCTCTATTGTCTCTTACTTACTGGGAAAACAAAAGCTCTATTGTCTCTTACTTACTGGGAAAACAAAAGCTCTATTGTCTCTTACTAACTGGGAAAACAAAAGCTCTATTGTCTCTTACTACTGGGAAAACAAAAGCTCTATTGTCTCTTACTTACTGGGAAAACAAAAGCTCTATTGTCTCTTACTAACTGGGAAAACAAAAGCTCTTGTCTCTTACTTACTGGGAAAACAAAAGCTCTATTGTCTCTTACTTACTGGGAAAACAAAAGCTCTATTGTCTCTACTGGGAAAACAAAGCTCTATTGTCTCTTACTTACTGGGAAAACAAAAAAACTGGGAAAAAAAGCTCTATTGTCTCTTACTAACTGGGAAAACAAAAATTGTCTCTACTGGGAAAACAAAAGCTCTATTGTCTCTTACTTACTGGGAAAACAAAAGCTAACTGGGAAAACAAAAGCTCTTGTCTCTGGGAAAACAAAAGCTATTGTCTCTTACTTACTGGGAAAACAAAAGCTCTTGTCTCTTACTTACTGGGAAAACAAAAGCTCTTGTCTCTTACTTACTGGGAATAAAAATGGCAAAAAAAAGTTTGTGAAAATGGCAAATAAAAAGTTTGTGAAACTGCGAGTAATCCGCACTTTTACAGCGACTGACTGTGTGTGTTTGTATTTTCTAGGGAGAAGAGGTTGTAGCTGGAACTAGCCTACATTTACATTTAAGTCATTTGGCTCTTATCCCCTACTGTGTGTGTCTGTATTTTCTAGGGAGAAGAGGTTGTAGCTGGAACTAGCCTACTGTGTGTGTGTGTGAGAATAGTGTTGTTATCCTTTTAACTTGTCTTCACTTTGTTCCAAGATAAGAGCACAATGTCCCTCCAACAGGACAGCGGAGCGAGGACTCACACAGACAGACGGCAACATCCTCCGTCCCAAATGCCACTCTATTCCCTATATATATTCCTCAGAGCTCTGGTCAAAAGTAGTGCATTTTAAAGGGAATGTTGCCGTTTTGTACGCAGGCACAGACACTATCATAGAGTTGGGTAGAGGGTGCACATGAACAGAAACGATTATTGAACATCTAGCCCTCTAGCCAACTTTATGTACAGCATAGACAGCTGTGAGGTTGTCAGCAGTTTGAGGCCAGGATTCAGTCCGATCGGCTAAGCACCTTTTTAAAGGCAATGTTCCCACGTTCGTGGAGACCTCATTCACGGTAAACGCTGCTTCTGTCAGCTCAATTGGAAATGACCTTTAAATGTCATGAGGCAGATCTAATGAGGATTTGAATGAATCCCAGCCTTAGTGTCATTAAAGGGGACGTTCAGTATTTTGGCCTTTGGCTTTTAAAGTTAGCTGGCTGTTTTAAATCGAACCAGGGACTTCAGTTTCTCCTGAACCATTGAATACTTCCAGGGTGAGGAACAATCTAACATTAAGTTGTAAAATCCTGAACTTCCCCTTTAATATTCATATTATCTCAGCTTCAGTGAATTTGGACACATTTTGCACAGATGTATAGATGACTGACTGACCAGGACTGTGATCATAGAAGCGATAAACTAATCAATGTACCATTCAACAAAGACAATCTACATCTCGCCCATTCTGCTATCTCTATTTCTATCTGTTTAGATTTTAGCTTTTTGTATCCATTTAAATTTATTTAAAGATGTTTTTTTTTTGTCAGGTTTCAATGTTCTGTAGTAGATCGTTTTGGACTCGTTATGATATTGTGATGACTTAATTGGTTCATTAATAAATGCAATCAAGTGTCTTTAGTAAATGAGGGCTCTAACTTATTTACTAACTTATAGAACTTAAGGCTTATTGAGGGAAGAAAGAGGGAGGAACAGGGGAGGGAGGGAAGACTGAGGGGGGGAGGCACAGGGGAGGGAGGGAAGACTGAGGGGAGGCACAGGGGAGGGAGGGTAGACTGAGGGGGAGGAACATGGGGAGGGAGGAAGACTGAGGGGGGGAAGACAGGGGGAGGAACAGGGGAGGGAGGGAAGACTGAGGAACAGGGGGGAGGAACAGGGGGGGAGGGGAGGGGGAAGACTGACAGGGAAGGGGAGGGGAAGACTGAGGGGGGGAGGGAGGGGGAGGAGGGAAGGAGGGGGAGGGAACAGGGAAGGGACAGGGGGGGAGGAACAGGGGGGGGAAGGGAGGGAAGACTGAGGGGAGGGAAGACTGGGGGAGGAACATGGGGAAGGGGGAAGACTGAGGGGAGGGAAGACTGAGGGGGAGGAACATGGGGAAGGGAGGGAAGACTGAGGGGGAGGAACAGGGGGGGAGGGAAGGGGGGGGAGGGAAGACTGAGGGGGAGGAACAGGGGAGGGAGGGAGGGAAGACTGAGGGGGAGGAACAGGGGGGGAGGGAGACTGAGGGGGAGGAGGGGGGGAGGGAAGACTGAGGGGGAGGAACAGGGGAGGGAGGGAAGACTGAGGGGGAGGAACAGGGGAGGGAGGGAAGACTGAGGGGGAGGAACAGGGGAGGGAGGGAAGACTGAGGGGGAGGAACAGGGGAGGGAGGGAAGACTGAGGGGGAGGAACAGGGGGGAGGAACTGAGGGGGGGAACAGGGGAGGGGGGAGGGGGAGGGAAGGCTGAGGGGGAGGAACAGGGGGAAGGCTGAGGGGGAGGAACAGGGGAGGGAGGGAGGGAAGGCTGAGGGGGAGGAACAGGGGGAGGGAGGGAAGACTGAGGGGGAGGGACAGGGGAGGGAGGGGAAGGCTGTAGAAACAAGCATGATCGTAATTGTTAAAGTTTTGCAGAATGACTTTAATGTGCTCCAGTATTTCAATGGACTGCTGCCTATGTTCATCTCTACAAACATTCAACTCATTTCTTTGTGGAAATAAATACAAAAGTTTCTTCTTCCAATCATTCCAACTGTTGCCTCCTTGTTATGTTAATGTCATAACCTTTGAACTGCGGCTGCGTAGAACCTGTAGTGTGTCCCAGTCTGCACCCTATTCCCTATACAGTGCCCGACTGTTGACCAGGGTCCATAGGGCTCTGAAAGGAGTGCAGTAAAAAGGGAACAGGGTGTGTATGTTTCCACGCCGGGTGAATGTGAGCCATGACAGATCTGTCTGTTGTGTGTCTCTGTTTTACAGGAAAGGAGAGAGGAAAAAATGAGTGTGTCGGAGACTGAGAAAGACACTTTTGTCATGTTCCACACCTCATTCATTTGGTAATGATGTCATATCCTGTCTGGGAACACAGACAGCAGTTTTCTGTACACAGAGAACTACGACACACCCGTGTGAGAGACTCTGTAGCTCAGAGAGTGTGTGTGTGTGTGTGTGTGTGTGTGACTCTGTAGCTGTGTGTGTGTGTGTGTGTGTGAGAGAGAGAGACTCTGTAGCTCAGAGTGTGTGTGTGTGTGTGTGTGTGTGTGTGTGTGTGAGAGAGAGAGACTCTGTAGCTCAGTTAGAGCATGGTGCTTTCAAGGGAAGGATAGTGGGATCGATACATACAATGTATCCATGACTGTGAGTGGCTTTGGATAAAAGAATCTGCTAAATGGCATCTATTATTATAGGGGGACACTGATGGACCTCCAGCACATAGAACCCCCCTGGGCAATGTCATTTAGCCACCGTGAACATGAGACACACCCACACGTCACATGTGGGCGAAGTCCCATTGCTACAGAGGACAGGGTTACACCTCACACTACACCAGCAGCACCGAGAGGGGAGAGGAAACATAATGGTTGATTATATGATACAGCATCAGGTGTTTCCAGGTCCAGGTTAATATGAGGTTACCAGGTATAGGTTAATGAGGTGTCCAGGTATAGGTTAACGTGAGGTGTCCAGGTATAGGTTAATATGAGGTTACCAGGTATAGGTTAATATGAGGTTACCAGGTCCAGGTATAGGTTACCAATAGGTGAGGTTACCAGGTATAGGTGAGGTTACCAGGTATAGGTTAATGTGAGGTTACCAGGTCCAGGTATAGGTTAACGTGAGGTTACCAGGTATAGGTTAACGTGAGGTTACCAGGTATAGGTTAATGTGAGGTTACCAGGTCCAGGTATAGGTTAATGTGAGGTTACCAGGTATAGGTTAATGTGAGGTTACCAGGTATAGGTTAATGTGAGGTTACCAGGTATAGGTTAATATGAGGTTACCAGGTATAGGTTAATGTGAGGTTACCAGGTCCAGGTATAGGTTAATGTGAGGTTACCAGGTATAGGTTAATGTGAGGTTACCAGGTATAGGTTAACGTGAGGTTACCAGGTATATGTTAATGTGAGGTGTCCAGGTATAGGTTAATGTGAGGTTACCAGGTATAGGTTAACGTGAGGTTACCAGGTATAGGTTAACGTGAGGTTACCAGGTATAGGTTAACGTGAGGTTACCAGGTATAGGTTAACGTGAGGTTACCAGGTATAGGTTAACGTGAGGTTACCAGGTATAGGTTAGAGGTTACCAGGTATAGGTTAACGTGAGGTTACCAGGTATAGGTTAATGTGAGGTTAGCAGGTCCAGGTTAATATGAGGTTACCAGGTATAGGTTAATGTGAGGTTACCAGGTCCAGGTATAGGTTAATGTGAGGTTACCAGGTATAGGTTAATATGAGGTTACCAGGTATAGGTTAACGTGAGGTTACCAGGTATAGGTTAATGTGAGGTGTCCAGGTATAGGTTAATGTGAGGTTAGCAGGTCCAGGTTAATATGAGGTTACCAGGTATAGGTTAACGTGAGGTTACCAGGTATAGGTTAACGTGAGGTTACCAGGTATAGGTTAACGTGAGGTTACCAGGTATAGGTTAATGTGAGGTTACCAGGTATAGGTTAATGTGAGGTTACCAGGTATAGGTTAATGTGAGGTTACCAGGTATAGGTTAATATGAGGTTACCAGGTATAGGTTAATATGAGGTTACCAGGTATAGGTTAACGTGAGGTTACCAGGTATAGGTTAATGTGAGGTTACCAGGTATAGGTTAATGTGAGGTTACCAGGTATAGGTTAATGAGGTTACCAGGTATAGGTTAATGTGAGGTTACCAGGTATAGGTTAATGAGGTTACCAGGTATAGGTTAATATGAGGTTACCAGGTATAGGTTAATATGAGGTTACCAGGTATAGGTTAATATGAGGTTACCAGGTATAGGTTAATATGAGGTTACCAGGTATAGGTTAACGTGAGGTTACCAGGTATATGTTAATGTGAGGTGTCCAGGTATAGGTTAATGTGAGGTTACCAGGTATAGGTTAATGAGGTTACCAGGTATAGGTTAATGTGAGGTTACCAGGTATAGGTTAATATGAGGTTACCAGGTATAGGTTAATATGAGGTTACCAGGTATAGGTTAATATGAGGTTACCAGGTATATGTTAACGTGAGGTTACCAGGTATAGGTTAATGTGAGGTTACCAGGTCCAGGTATAGGTTAATGTGAGGTTACCAGGTATAGGTTAATGTGAGGTTACCAGGTATAGGTTAATGTGAGGTTACCAGGTCCAGGTATAGGTTAATGTGAGGTTACCCAGGTATAGGTTAATGTGAGGTTACCAGGTATAGGTTAATGAGGTTACCAGGTATAGGTTAATGTGAGGTTACCAGGTATAGGTTAATGTGAGGTTACCAGGTCATAGGTTAATGTGAGGTTACCCAGGTATAGGTTAATATGAGGTTACCAGGTCCAGGTATAGGTTAATATGAGGTTACCAGGTCCAGGTATAGGTTAATGTGAGGTTACCAGGTATAGGTTAATATGAGGTTACCAGGTAGGTATAGGTTAACGTGAGGTTACCAGGTATAGGTTAATGTGAGGTTACCAGGTCCAGGTATAGGTTAATGTGAGGTTACCAGGTATAGGTTAATGTGAGGTTACCAGGTATAGGTTAATGTGAGGTTACCAGGTCCAGGTTAATGTGAGGTTCCAGGTCCAGGTTAATGTGAGGTTACCAGGTCCAGGTTAATAATGAGGTTACCAGGTCCAGGTATAGGTTAATGTGAGGTTACCAGGTCCAGGTTAGGTTAATGTGGTTACCAGGTATAGGTTAATGTGAGGTTACCCAGGTATAGGTTAATGTGAGGTTACCAGGTCCAGGTATAGGTTAAATGAGGTTACCAGGTCCAGGTATAGGTTACCAGGTCCAGGTATAGGTTAATATGAGGTTACCAGGTATAGGTTAATGTGAGGTTACCAGGTATAGGTTAATGTGAGGTTACCAGGTCCAGGTTAATGTGAGGTTACCAGGTATAGGTTAATGTGAGGTTACCAGGTATAGGTTAATGAGGTTACCACCAGGTATAGGTTAATGTGAGGTTACCAGGTATAGGTTAATATGAGGTTACCAGGTATAGGTTACCAGGTTCCAGGTATAGGTTAATATGAGGTTACCAGGTCCAGGTATAGGTTAATGTGAGGTTACCAGGTATAGGTTAATGTGAGGTTACCAGGTCCAGGTATGGTTAATGTGAGGTTACCAGGTATAGGTTAATGAGGTTACCAGGTCCAGGTAATGAGGTTACCAGGTATAGGTTAATGAGGTTACCAGGTATAGGTTAATGTGAGGTTACCAGGTTACCAGGTATAGGTTAATGTGAGGTTACCAGGTATAGGTTAATGTGAGGTTACCAGGTATAGGTTAATGTGAGGTTACCAGGTATAGGTTAATGTGAGGTTACCAGGTCCAGGTTAATGAGGTTTGAGGTTGCCAGGTACCAGGTATAGGTTAATATGAGGTTGCCAGGTCCAGGTATAGGTTAATATGAGGTTACCAGGTATAGGTTAATATGAGGTTACCAGGTATAGGTTAATATGAGGTTACCAGGTATAGGTTAATATGAGGTTACCAGGTCCAGGTATAGGTTAATGTGAGGTTACCAGGTATAGGTTAATATGAGGTTACCAGGTCCAGGTATAGGTTAATGTGAGGTTACCAGGTATAGGTTAATATGAGGTTACCAGGTATAGGTTAATGTGAGGTTACCAGGTCCAGGTATAGGTTACCAGGTTACCAGGTATAGGTTAATGTGAGGTTACCACCGTGAGGTTACCAGGTATAGGTTAATATGAGGTTGCCAGGTCCAGGTTGTTTAATGAGTGAGGTTGCCAGGTCCAGGTATAGGTTAATATGAGGTTGCCAGGTCCAGGTTAATATGAGGTTGCCAGGTCCAGGTTAATATGAGGTTGCCAGGTCCAGGTTAATATGAGGTTGCCAGGTCCAGGTTAATATGAGGTTAGCCAGGTCCAAGTGTAGGTTAATATGAGGTGCCCATGTGTAGGTTTAAAATGTTATTTTTATTTTAGGTTAACCAGGTAGGCTAGTTGAGACCAGTTCTCATTTGCAACTGCGACCTGGCCAAGATAAAGCATAGCAGTGTGAACAGACAGGTACAGAGTTACATGGAGTAAACAATTAACAAGTCAATAACACAGTAGAAAAAAAGGGAGTCTATATACATTCCAGGTGTGCAAAAGGTATGAGGAGCCAGTAGGCCAATAATTACAATTTTGCAGATTAACACTGGGTGATAAATGATCTAGATGGTCATGTACAGGTAGAGATATTGGTGTGCAAAAGAGCAGAAAAGTCAATAAAAACAGTTAATGAGGTAGGAAAAAGGTGGGCTATTTCCGATAGGTGTACAGGCTGCAGGATCTAGGTTAGCTGCTCAGATAGCAGATGTTTGAATGGTGAGGGCCAGATAAAGTCTCCAGGTCTTCAGGATGAGTTTTGCAATTTGTTCCAGTCACAGGCAGCAGAGAACTGGAATGAAAGTTGCCAGATATTCCAAGGTTTCCAGGTGTTGGTTTATGAATGTGAGTGTCCTACTGTATCAGGTTTCCAGGTCCAGTATTGTATTACCTACTGTATCAGGTTTGCCAGGTCAGGTAGCCTACAGGCTAAATGAGGTTGCCAGGTTTCAGTTATTCCTAGCCCCAGAGCCACTGAAAATCCCTGACAGGTATGAATATGAGTGATACAGTATCAGGTTTCCAGGTCAGGAATGGGTATGAATGAATGAGTTGCCAGATATTCCTATGTATCAGGTTTCCAGGTCTGGGTAGCTGAATGGGTATGAATGAATGAGTTGCCAGATATTCCTACAGTATCAGGTTTCCAGGTCTGGGTAGCTGAATGGGTATGAATGAATGAGTTGCCAGATATTCCTAAGTATCAGGTTTCCAGGTCTGGGTAGCTGAATGAGTATGAATGAATGAGTTGCCAGATATTCCTACAGTATCAGGTTTCCAGGTCTGGGTAGCTGAATGAGTATGAATGAATGAGTTGCCAGATATTCCTACTGTATCAGGTTTCCAGGTCTGGGTATGAAGGTATGAATGAATGAGTTACCAGGTATCAGGTTTCCAGGTCTGGGTAGCTGAATGGGTATGAATGAATGAGTTGCCAGATATTCCTACAGTATCAGGTTTCCAGGTCTGGGTAGCTGAATGGGTATGAATGAATGAGTTGCCAGATATTCCTATAGGTATCAGGTTACCAGGTCTGGGTAGCTGAATGAGTATGAATGAATGAGTTGCCAGATATTCCTACTGTATCAGGTTTCCAGGTCTGGGTAGCTGAATGAGTATGAATGAATGAGTTGCCAGATATTCCTACTGTATCAGGTTTCCAGGTTAGCTGAATGAGTATGAATGAATGAGTTGCCAGATATTCCTACAGTATCAGGTTTCCAGGTCTGGGTAGCTGAATGGGTATGAATGAATGAGTTGCCAGATATTCCTACTGTATCAGGTTTCCAGGTCTGGGTAGCTGAATGGGTATGAATGAATGAGTTGCCAGATATTCCTACTGTATCAGGTTTCCAGGTCTGGGTAGCTGAATGAGTATGAATGAATGAGTTGCCAGATATTCCTACTGTATCAGGTTTCCAGGTCTGGGTAAGCTGAAGGTATGAATGAATGAGTTGCCAGATATTCCTACTGTATCAGGTTTCCAGGTCTGGGTAGCTGAATGAGTATGAATGAATGAGTTGCCAGATATTCCTACTGTATCAGGTTTCCAGGTCTGGGTAGCTGAATGAGTATGAATGAATGAGTTGCCAGATATTCCTACTGTATCAGGTTTCCAGGTCTGAGTAGCTGAATGGGTATGAATGAATGAGTTGCCAGATATTCCTACTGTATCAGGTTTCCAGGTAGCTGAATGAGTATGAATGAATGAGTTGCCAGATATTCCTACTGTATCAGGTTACCAGGTCTGGGTAGCTGAATGGGTATGAATGAATGAGTTGCCAGATATTCCTACTGTATCAGGTTTCCAGGTCTGGGTAGCTGAATGGGTATGAATGAATGAGTTGCCAGATATTCCTACAGTATCAGGTTTCCAGGTCTGGGTAGCTGAATGGTATGAATGAATGAGTTGCCAGATATTCCTACTGTATCAGGTTTCCAGGTCTGGGTAGCTGAATGGGTATGAATGAATGAGTTGCCAGATATTCCTACAGTATCAGGTTTCCAGGTCTGGGTAGCTGAAGGTATGAATGAATGAGTTGCCAGATATTCCTACTGTATCAGGTTTCCAGGTCTGGGTAGCTGAATGGGTATGAATGAATGAGTTGCCAGGTATAGGTTTCCAGGTCTGGGTAGCTGAAGGTATGAATGAATGAGTTGCCAGATATTCCTACTGTATCAGGTTTCCAGGTCTGGGTAGCTGAATGAGTATGAATGAATGAGTTGCCAGATATTCCTACAGTATCAGGTTTCCAGGTCTGGGTAGCTGAATGAGTATGAATGAATGAGTTGCCAGATATTCCTACTGTATCAGGTTTCCAGGTCTGGGTAGCTGAAGGTATGAATGAATGAGTTGCCAGGTATCACCAGGTCTGGGTAGCTGAAGGTATGAATGAATGAGTTGCCAGATATTCCTACAGTATCAGGTTTCCAGGTCTGGGTAGCTGAATGGGTATGAATGAATGAGTTGCCAGATATTCCTACTGTATCAGGTTTCCAGGTCTGGGTAGCTGAATGAGGTATGAATGAATGAGTTGCCAGATATTCCTACAGTATCAGGTTTCCAGGTCTGGGTAGCTGAATGAGTATGAATGAATGAGTTGCCAGATATTCCTACTGTATCAGGTTTCCAGGTCTGGGTAGCTGAATGGTATGAATGAATGAGTTGCCAGATATTCCTACTGTATCAGGTTTCCAGGTCTGGGTAGGAATAGGTATGAATGAATGAGTTGCCAGATATTCCTACTGTATCAGGTTTCCAGGTCTGGGTAGCTGAATGGGTATGAATGAATGAGTTGCCAGATATTCCTACTGTATCAGGTTTCCAGGTCTGGGTAGCTGAATGGTATGAATGAATGAGTTGCCAGATATTCCTACTGTCAGGTTTCCAGGTCTGGGTAGCTGAAGGTATGAATGAATGAGTTGCCAGATATTCCTACTGTATCAGGTTTCCAGGTCTGGGTAGCTGAATGAGTATGAATGAATGAGTTGCCAGATATTCCTACTGTATCAGGTTTCCAGGTCTGGGTAGCTGAATGAGTATGAATGAATGAGTTGCCAGATATTCCTACTGTATCAGGTTTCCAGGTCTGGGTAGCTGAATGGGTTGAATGAATGAGTTGCCAGATATTCCTACTGTATCAGGTTTCCAGGTCTGGGTAGCTGAATGAGTATGAATGAATGAGTTGCCAGATATTCCTATTGTATCAGGTTTCCAGGTCTGGGTAGCTGAATGGGTATGAATGAATGAGTTGCCAGATATTCCTAGGTATCAGGTTTCCAGGTCTGAGTAGCTGAATGAGTATGAATGAATGAGTTGCCAGATATTCCTACTGTATCAGGTTTCCAGGTCTGGGTAGCTGAATGGGTATGAATGAATGAGTTGCCAGATATTCCTACTGTATCAGGTTTCCAGGTCTGGGTAGCTGAATGAGTATGAATGAATGAGTTGCCAGATATTCCTACTGTATCAGGTTTCCAGGTCTGGGTAGCTAGCTGGTATGAATGAATGAGTTGCCAGATATTCCTACTGTATCAGGTTTCCAGGTCTGGGTAGCTGAATAGGTATGAATGAATGAGTTGCCAGATATTCCTACTGTATCAGGTTTCCAGGTCTGAGTAGCTGAATGAGTATGAATGAATGAGTTGCCAGATATTCCTACTGTATCAGGTTTCCAGGTCTGGGTAGCTGAATGAGTATGAATGAATGAGTTGCCAGATATTCCTACTGTATCAGGTTTCCAGGTCTGGGTAGCTGAATGAGTATGAATGAATGAGTTGCCAGATATTCCTACTGTATCAGGTTTCCAGGTCTGGGTAGCTGAATGAGTATGAATGAATGAGTTGCCAGATATTCCTACTGTATCAGGTTTCCAGGTCTGGGTAGCTGAATGGGTATGAATGAATGAGTTGCCAGATATTCCTACTGTATCAGGTTTCCAGGTCTGGGTAGCTGAATGAGTATGAATGAATGAGTTGCAGATATTCCTATTGTATCAGGTTTCCAGGTCTGGGTAGCTGAATGGGTATGAATGAATGAGTTGCCAGATATTCCTACTGTATCAGGTTTCCAGGTCTGAGGTAGCTGAATGGTATGAATGAATGAGTTGCCAGATATTCCTACTGTATCAGGTTTCCAGGTCTGGGTAGCTGAATGGGTATGAATGAATGAGTTGCCAGATATTCCTACTGTATCAGGTTTCCAGGTCTGGGTAGCTGAATGGTATGAATGAATGAGTTGCCAGATATTCCTACTGTATCAGGTTTCCAGGTCTGGGTAGCTGAATAGTATGAATGAATGAGTTGCCAGATATTCCTACTGTATCAGGTTTCCAGGTCTGGGTAGCTGAATGAGGTATGAATGAATGAGTTGCCAGATATTCCTACTGTATCAGGTTTCCAGGCCTGGTAGCTGAATGGGTATGAATGAATGAGTTGCCAGATATTCCTATTGTATCAGGTTTCCAGGTCTGGGTAGCTGAATGAGTATGAATGAATGAGTTGCCAGATATTCCTACTGTATCAGGTTTCCAGGTCTGGGTAGCTGAATGGGTATGAATGAATGAGTTGCCAGATATTCCTACTGTATCAGGTTTCCAGGTCTGGGTAGCTGAAGGTATGAATGAATGAGTTGCCAGATATTCCTACTGTATCAGGTTTCCAGGTCTGGGTAGCTGAATGGTATGAATGAATGAGTTGCCAGATATTCCTACTGTATCAGGTTTCCAGGTCTGGGTAGCTGAATGAGTATGAATGAATGAGTTGCCAGATATTCCTATTGTATCAGGTTTCCAGGTCTGGGTAGCTGAATGAGTATGAATGAATGAGTTGCCAGATATTCCTACAGTATCAGGTTTCCAGGTCTGGGTAGCTGAATGGGTATGAATGAATGAGTTGCCAGATATTCCTATTGTATCAGGTTTCCAGGTCTGGGTAGCTGAATGGGTATGAATGAATGAGTTGCCAGATATTCCTATCAGGTTTCCAGTCTGGGTAGCTGAAGGTATGAATGAATGAGTTGCCAGATATTCCTACTGTATCAGGTTTCCAGGTCTGGGTAGCTGAATGGGTATGAATGAATGAGTTGCCAGATATTCCTACTGTATCAGGTTTCCAGGTCTGGGTAGCTGAATGGGTATGAATGAATGAGTTGCCAGATATTCCTACTGTATCAGGTTTCCAGGTCTGAGTAGCTGAATGGGTATGAATGAATGAGTTGCCAGATATTCCTACTGTATCAGGTTTCCAGGTCTGGGTAGCTGAATGGGTATGAATGAATGAGTTGCCAGATATTCCTACTGTATCAGGTTTCCAGGTCTGGGTAGCTGAATGGGTATGAATGAATGAGTTGCCAGATATTCCTACTGTATCAGGTTTCCAGGTCTGGGTAGCTGAATGAGTATGAATGAATGAGTTGCCAGATATTCCTACTGTATCAGGTTTCCAGGTCTGGGTAGCTGAATGAGTATGAATGAATGAGTTGCCAGATATTCCTACTGTATCAGGTTTCCAGGTCTGGGTAGCTGAATGAGTATGAATGAATGCCAGATATTCCTATTGTATCAGGTTTCCAGGTCTGGGTAGAATGAATGGGTATGAATGAATGAGTTGCCAGATATTCCTACTGTATCAGGTTTCCAGGTCTGGTAGCTGAATGAGTATGAATGAATGAGTTGCCAGATATTCCTACTGTATCAGGTTTCCAGGTCTGGGTAGCTGAATGAGTATGAATGAATGAGTTGCCAGATATTCCTACTGTATCAGGTTTCCAGGTCTGGGTAGCTGAATGAGTATGAATGAATGAGTTGCCAGATATTCCTACTGTATCAGGTTTCCAGGTCTGGGTAGCTGAATGGGTATGAATGAATGAGTTGCCAGATATTCCTACTGTATCAGGTTTCCAGGTCTGGGTAGCTGAATGAGTATGAATGAATGAGTTGCCAGATATTGAATGTATCAGGTTTCCAGGTCTGAGTAGCTGAATGGGTATGAATGAATGAGTTGCCAGATATTCCTACTGTATCAGGTTTCCAGGTCTGGGTAGCTGAATGGGTATGAATGAATGAGTTGCCAGATATTCCTACTGTATCAGGTTTCCAGGTCTGGGTAGCTGAATGGGTATGAATGAATGAGTTGCCAGATATTCCTACTGTATCAGGTTTCCAGGTCTGGGTAGCTGAATGGGTATGAATGAATGAGTTGCCAGATATTCCTATTGTATCAGGTTTCCAGGTCTGGGTAGCTGAATGGGTATGAATGAATGAGTTGCCAGATATTCCTACTGTATCAGGTTTCCAGGTCTGGGTAGCTGAATGGGTATGAATGAATGAGTTGCCAGATATTCCTATTGTATCAGGTTTCCAGGTCTGGGTAGCTGAATGGGTATGAATGAATGAGTTGCCAGATATTCCTACTGTATCAGGTTTCCAGGTCTGGGTAGCTGAATGGGTATGAATGAATGAGTTGCCAGATATTCCTACTGTATCAGGTTTCCAGGTCTGGGTAGCTGAATGGGTATGAATGAATGAGTTGCCAGATATTCCTACTGTATCAGGTTTCCAGGTCTGGGTAGCTGAATGGGTATGAATGAATGAGTTGCCAGATATTCCTACTGTATCAGGTTTCCAGGTCTGGGTAGCTGAATGGGTATGAATGAATGAGTTGCCAGATATTCCTACTGTATCAGGTTTCCAGGTCTGGGTAGCTGAATGGGTATGAATGAATGAGTTGCCAGATATTCCTACTGTATCAGGTTTCCAGGTCTGGGTAGCTGAATGGGTATGAATGAATGAGTTGCCAGATATTCCTACTGTATCAGGTTTCCAGGTCTGGGTAGCTGAATGGGTATGAATGAATGAGTTGCCAGATATTCCTACAGTATCAGGTTTCCAGGTCTGGGTAGCTGAATGGGTATGAATGAATGAGTTGCCAGATATTCCTACTGTATCAGGTTTCCAGGTCTGGGTAGCTGAATGGGTATGAATGAATGAGTTGCCAGATATTCCTACTGTATCAGGTTTCCAGGTCTGGGTAGCTGAATGGGTATGAATGAATGAGTTGCCAGATATTCCTACTGTATCAGGTTTCCAGGTCTGGGTAGCTGAATGGGTATGAATGAATGAGTTGCCAGATATTCCTACTGTATCAGGTTTCCAGGTCTGGGTAGCTGAATGGGTATGAATGAATGAGTTGCCAGATATTCCTACTGTATCAGGTTTCCAGGTCTGGGTAGCTGAATGGGTATGAATGAATGAGTTGCCAGATATTCCTACAGATGTATCAGGTTTCCAGGTCTGGGTAGCTGAATGGTATGAATGAATGAGTTGCCAGATATTCCTACTGTATCAGGTTTCCAGGTCTGGGTAGCTGAATGGGTATGAATGAATGAGTTGCCAGATATTCCTACTGTATCAGGTTTCCAGGTCTGGGTAGCTGAATGGGTATGAATGAATGAGTTGCCAGATATTCCTACTGTATCAGGTTTCCAGGTCTGGGTAGCTGAATGGGTATGAATGAATGAGTTGCCAGATATTCCTACTGTATCAGGTTTCCAGGTCTGGGTAGCTGAATGGGTATGAATGAATGAGTTGCCAGATATTCCTACTGTATCAGGTTTCCAGGTCTGGGTAGCTGAATGGGTATGAATGAATGAGTTGCCAGATATTCCTACTGTATCAGGTTTCCAGGTCTGGGTAGCTGAATGGGTATGAATGAATGAGTTGCCAGATATTGCCCTACTGTATCAGGTTTCCAGGTCTGGGTAGCTGAATGGGTATGAATGAATGAGTTGCCAGATATTCCTACTGTATCAGGTTTCCAGGTCTGGGTAGCTGAATGGGTATGAATGAATGAGTTGCCAGATATTCCTACTGTATCAGGTTTCCAGGTCTGGGTAGCTGAATGGGTATGAATGAATGAGTTGCCAGATATTCCTACTGTATCAGGTTTCCAGGTCTGGGTAGCTGAATGGGTATGAATGAATGAGTTGCCAGATATTCCTACTGTATCAGGTTTCCAGGTCTGGGTAGCTGAATGGGTATGAATGAATGAGTTGCCAGATATTCCTACTGTATCAGGTTTCCAGGCTCTGTGTAGAGTTTCCCTCCCAGCCATTGGAAATCCCTGGCAATGTGATTGAGTTCAGAATGTCCCAGAATCACTTCACCAGGAACCCCCTGGCTACTGGGAACAGTCTCACTGTGTGTGTGTCAGAGGAGGCTGGTAGGAGGAGCTATTGGAGGACGGCTCATTGTTATGGCTGGAATGGAGTAAATGGAACGATATAGGACACGTCAAACATATGGAAACCACATGATTGACTCCGTTCCATTTACGTTCCTATTGCTCCTCCCACCAGCCTCCACGTGTGTGTGTGTGTGTGTGTGTGTGTGTGTGTGTGTGTGTGTGTGTGTGTATCGCCTAACCACAGACTATCGCTGCAGCGCAGCACCAGGCGCCCCGCAGTAACCCTTCCTTCTAAGCGCAGCCTGGACGTACCAAAAATATGCCCTTTCTCCCTCCCTCCTTCAACTAAATGTACTCCTGCAGATGAAGAATGTTTCCGTCTATTCGTCACAATACGAAGCCATTCTGAGGGCGCTGTTCGCTATGCGTCATGTTCCATTCACCGGTAATGGCACGTGGCCCGCTTGGCGTTCCAGCACTGAGAAGGGGGTAAAGTAACTGGGGAGTAAATTGCTACTACATTGAACAATATCCTTCACATCCCAATATATTCAACTAGATTTAAGGTGCTCTACAACGTGTGACATTTAGACCTAGGAGTGTTAAAAAGCTACCACATCTCTGATTATAGGACTCTTACCGCGGTGAAGTGTTTTGTAAATGGAAAAAAATCCTGAACACTATTTACAATTTTCATTTATTTTTTTTTACCTTGTTTTTACTCCGTTCTTCTCGCACTCTCCGGTGGCTCGGAGAAAGGTTTTCGGTTAACCCGTCTTTTACTACACGCGGGACTGGAGCTGCTAATGCGTGTGCGAACAAAGGCAACGATCAGCGCGCTCTGACAGGAAATGGAATTCATTTTGATTGACGTCAGAGGCATAGGTCCTCCTTTCTCCGGAGAGAGAGAGCACGAGAGAAACAGTAAGTGTGTGTGTGTGTGTTTGCACAGCCATACACTCACTATAAGAGACCAGTCAAGGCCACACCATAATGAGCCTGAAGTCACTGTACAACTTTACACTTCAAGGGTCTTTATTGGCATGGGGAAACATGTTAACGTTGCCAAAGCAAGTGAAATAGATAATAAACAGAAGATAAATAAACAATAAAAATGAACAGTAAACATTACACTCACAAAAGTTCCAAAATAATAGATAGATAATGCCATATTATGTCTATGCACAGTGTTGTTATGATGTGCAAATACTTAAAGTACAAAAGGGGAAATAAATTAACATAAATATAGGTTGCCCTTTTCTTGTGGCAACAGGTCACAAATCTTGCTGCTGTGATGGGACACTGTGGTATTTCACCCAGTAGATATGGGAGTTTATATAAAATACAATTCTAAACTTATTTTCACAGTCTGAGCTCGGTTTTTTTTTCCAGAGTTCCCAGTTGTCTTGAATGCAGTAAAGTCTGAGATTTCCTAGTTCCAAGTTTCCAGTTGTTTTGAATGCAGCAGAAGTCATGCTGGATTGATTGACAGCTTGGGTGTGAATGTTTATCCTTTTAAACTCGGAAAAGAGACCCTTTCAGACCGATGTTTAAACCCTTAAACCCAGACTTGGACCACACACCCTCTCCACCGAACAGCAGGCAGGGGAAACTAAAGAGTGATTGCTTTGCAACGCTTGCAGTTAGCCATCGATTCCTTCCAAACCACTCATTGTTGAATTTGCGATTTCAGACTTGTTGTATAATGTTTATGTCCAATGGCCGATGAGCACCGATACATCGTATCTATAATTTCTCTTCATATGACAAGGATTGAAAAGGATTTGCCGGGAGATGGTCAACTTGATTCATGATGATGACTGCTTGTCCAGCTTGCTAGCTAAGACTATGAAAGTATGTTGTCATGATCAGTCAAATCAAAGCTACAGTAGATATAATGTGAGTTGACATCATTTTATCTGTGACCAATGACCTTGAGCCTTCTTGGAAGGGCACTTCTAATGTAAATCTATGGCAGCACCCAAGGGAGCTTGAATTGCCTAGATCTCCCTGTAGATTTGGCAGTGACATAGTGTCCCCATGAGTGACAGAACACTGAGCCAATCACGGTGCAACTATAGAGAAGATAAGTAACGCCTACGCTCTGTATTCCCGCTGGTTGCCCCTCCACCACAGACAGCACTGGGCTGGGCTGAAACACCTGCATTTGGGAGCTGCCTGACTAAGAAAGACACCATGTCTGTATGCAGCTTTATTAACTCAAGGGGTTTTTTGCAATGTGTGTGTGTGTGTGTGTGTGTGTGTGTGTGTGTGTGTGTGTGTGTGTGTGTGTGTGTGTGTGTGTGTGTGTGTGTACCTTTATTACAGCCCCAGAATAGAATAGGACTGAGACAATGAAGAGAGAGAGACAGACTGAGACAATGAAGGAGAGAGAGACAGACTGAGACAATGGAGGAGAGAGAGACAGACTGAGACAATGAGGTAAGAGAGACAGACTGAGACAATGAAGGAGAGGAGAGAGAGACAGACTGAGACAATGAGGAGAGAGGAGAGAGAGACAGACTGAGACAATGAAGGAGAGAGGTAAAGAGAGAGACAGACTGAGACAATGGGAGAGAGGTAAAAAGAGAGACAGACTGAGACAATGAAGGAGGAGAGGTAAAAGAGACAGACTGAGACAATGAAGGAGGAGTAAGAGAGACAGACTGAGACAATGAAGAGAGAGAGAGACAGACTGAGACAATGAAGGAGAGAGGTAAAGAGAGAGACAGACTGAGACAATGAAGGAGAGAGGAGAGAGACAGACTGAGACAATGAAGAGAGAGGTAAAAAGAGAGAGACAGACTGAGACAATGAAGGAGGAGAGAGAGGAGACTGAGACAATGAAGGAGAGAGAGACAGACTGAGACAATGAAGGAGAGAGGTAAAGAGAGAGCAGACAGACTGAGACAATGAAGGAGAGAGGTAAAAAGAGAGAGACAGACTGAGACAATGAAGGAGAGAGGTAAAGAGAGACAGACTGAGACAATGAAGAGAGAGGTAAAGAGACAGACTGAGACAATGAAGGAGAGAGGTAAAGAGAGAGACAGACTGAGACAATGGAGAGAGGAGAGAGACAGACTGAGACAATGAAGGAGAGAGGTAAAGAGAGAGACAGACTGAGACAATGAAGGAGAGAGAGACAGACTGAGACAATGAAGAGAGAGGTAAAGAGAGAGACAGACTGAGACAATGGAGGAGAGAGACAGACTGAGACAATGAAGGAGAGAGGTAAAGAGAGAGACAGACTGAGACAATGAAGGAGAGAGGTAAAGAGAGAGACTGAGACAATGAAGGAGAGAGGTAAAGAGACAGACTGAGACAATGAAGAGAGAGTAGGTAAAAGAGAGACAGACTGAGACAATGAAGGAGAGAGGTAAATAAAGAGAGACAGACTGAGACAATGAAGGAGAGAGGTAAAGAGAGACAGACTGAGACAATGAAGGAGAGAGGTAAAGAGAGACAGACTGAGACAATGAAGGAGAGAGGTAAAGAGAGACAGACTGAGACAATGAAGGAGAGAGGTAAAGAGAGAGACTGAGACAATGAAGGAGAGAGGTAAAGAGAGAGAGAGACAGACTGAGACAATGAAGGAGAGAGGTAAAGAGAGAGACAGACTGAGACAATGAAGGAGAGAGGTAAAGAGAGAGACAGACTGAGACAATGAAGGAGAGAGGTAAAGAGAGAGACAGACTGAGACAGGTGAAGAGACAGACTGAGACAATGAAGGAAGAGGTAAAGAGAGACAGACTGAGACAATGAAGGAGAGAGGTAGAGAGACAGACTGAGACAATGAAGGAGAGGTAAAGAGAGACAGACTGAGACAATGAAGGAGAGAGGTAAGAGACAGACTGAGACAATGAATGAGAGAGTAAAGAGAGAGAGACAGACTGAGACAATGAAGGAGAGAGGTAAATAGAGACAGACTGAGACAATGAAGGAGAGAGGTAAAAGAGAGAGACAGACTGAGACAATGAAGGAGAGAGGTAAAGAGAGACAGACTGAGACAATGAAGGAGAGAGGTAAAGAGAGACAGACTGAGACAATGAAGGAGAGGTAAAAAGAGAGACAGACTGAGACAATGAAGGAGAGAATGAAGGAAGAGAGAGACAGACTGAGACAATGAAGGAGAGAGGACATACATTTAAGAGCAGACGCTCTTAAACAAAGGAGAGAGACAGACTGAGACAATGAAGGAGAGAGGTAAACTTACCCTAGAGATTCCTGAGACAGGTGGGGTTTCAGGTGTCTCCGGAAGGTGGTGATTGACTGCTGACAATGAAGTTTGACCATTGGGGGCCAGAGCAGAGAACAGAGAGACAGACTGCCAGAGACAAGTGCCCTTGGGAGAGGGTAAAGAGAGAGACTGAGACAGCTCCGAAGGCGAGCACCATGGAGACGAGCTTCAACTGGAAGCCAGTGGAGAATGAACAATGAGAGAGGTGAACACCAGACAGACTGAGACAATGAGTTGAGAGGGTTTAATGTAACAGGAGACAGACTGAGACAATGAAGAGAGTGAGAGAGGCAGACTGCGGATGTTGAGACATGAACTACAGGAACGGGAAGTTGAGAAGAGGGTGTTGTCCAAAGAGTTCTTAGCGCTCTGGGAGGAGGACACAAGACTGAGACAATGAACGGGCAGTCCTTCCCGGGAGAGAGAGTCTTGCTGAGAAGGTGGTGAAGAGAGACAGACATGCAGAGACAATGAAGGAGAGAGGTCTGCATAGCAATGAGGACAGACTGAGACAATGAAGGAGAGAGGTAAAGAGAACAGAGCCCTGGGGGACACCAGTGGAGCTGAGACGCCACGCCACCTGAGACACCTGTCAGGTAGGAGTAAAAGAGAGATGAACTCGGAGAGGAGGAGGATCTGAGACAATGAAGGAGAGGTCTAGAAGGATGAGAAAGAGGAGAGAGACAGACTGAGACAATGAAGGAGAGAGGTAAAGAGAAAGACTGATTTGGATCAAGAAGACTGAGACAATGAAGGACAGAGGTAAAGAGAGACAGTTGTTGACATCGGAGACAATGAAGGACAGAGGTAAAGAGAGACAGATGACGAGGTGAGGTAAGGGAGAGACAATGGAGAGAGAGGAGGGGATAGAGGTAAAGAGAGACAGACTGAGACTGGAGAGAAGGACAGAGGTCAGAGCATAGGGTAGGGCAGTGTGGGCAGAACCAGAGTGTCGTTTGAGACAATGAAGGATGTCAGACCTTCTTTTCTCAGGTAGAAAGAGAGACAGACTGAGACAATGAAGGAGAGAGGTAAAGAGAGAGAGAGACAGACTGAGACAATGAAGGAGAGAGGTAAAGAGAGAGACAGACTGAGACAATGAAGGAGAGAGGTAAAAGAGACAGACTGAGACAATGAAGGAGAGAGGTAAAGAGAGACAGACTGAGACAATGAAGGAGAGAGGTAAGAGACAGACTGAGACAATGAAGGATAGAGGTAAAGAGAGACAGACTGAGACAATGAAGGAGAGAAGAGACAGACTGAGACAATGAAGGAGAGGTAAGAGACAGACTGAGACAATGAAGGAGAGGTAAAGAGAGACAGACTGAGACAATGAAGGAGAGAGGTAAGAGACAGACTGAGACAATGAAGGAGAGGTAAAGAGAGACAGACTGAGACAATGAAGGAGAGAGGTAAATAGAGACAGATACAGGTGGTCTCCATGTGTTCCTCTCTGACTTGTACAGTTTATATTACTGCTCATAAACACTCACTGATGAAAGACAACACACACTACGCTGTTGAAAGACTGTCTGCCAGTCTATATACATTGCCATGTGTTACATTGCCATGTCTGTGAAGAGCTGCTTTGTAAAATCAAGCTCAATAAACCAGCACGAAAGTCATGGGGGGAAATGAGGCTGAACGCTACGCACACACACACGTAAACACACCAGCACACACACACACACCAAACACACACAGCGTAAACACACCAGCGTAAACACACCAGCGCACACACACCCGCGTAAACACACCAGCGCACACACCTACAGGGAGAGAGAAAGAGTGTCTGTGTGTTTACAGTGAACTTGTTTGATGTGTTTGCCTTTTCATGTGTAAATGTGTTCGACTTCCTGTTTGTCTGTACAGTGTTTGTCCTCCTTCAATGCTGTTGTTGCCCCTTCTAGCAGATACTGTGTGTCATTAAGCAGCTGTTGTTCAGGCTGCTCTATCACTTCCTGCAACACGGCCCCCTGGGACACAGGTCTAGGATCAGGTTCCACCACTCACAACCAATGTGCGCAGCTCCCCAGGGACGGCTTCTGGGCAGAAATAAAACCAGCCCGCGCAGAGAAGCACGAGATTGAACCTTCCTCAACTGTCTAGTTCTCCCCGTTAGTTAAACACTATCAACCCTTTACTGTGGGAATTGTGATCGAATCAACGCAATATTAGCTACTTTCAATGCAACATACCGAAACAAAACCAACGATTCAAGAGACTTTGTTGTCGACAGAACTCAACAGAGTAGGATTCTATTGCATTGACATGCACATACTGTAGTCTAAACAGACCGGTGCGCCGTAACCAATCAGAGCTGCAGTAAGGCCTATATGCAAATAAACCACTACCATACCTGTGCCTTCACGTTGAACGTGACTGTCTTTACAGAATCAGCGGTCGTGAGTAGATGAGCTGTTTTGAGATCAAAGTGAGAGCTGCATGTTGCCACGTGTGCACATTTGTTCATATCCTTTGCTAGTTAGTGAGTTATTAGCGCAGTTATAGATACGTTTGAGTCAGCAGTAGGGGAGTGATTGTTTCCTACAAGACACAACACGTGTGCATTTCTAGACATCATTTGAAAAGCAAGTCCGGTAAAGAGCTTGTTTGTCTTAAAGGGGCATTTGAGACAGGCTTGAATAAGCTAAGTAGCCAATCGGCAGAGGGAAGCATAATTAGTCTGATTCTCTGTAATAATGGGATGAGAATAATGATGCATTTTATTTCATAAAATGGTTTCTTGCATCAAACGACTCAACAACATTTTCAGTCACGTCCTTGTCTGAAGGACAAGTGGATAAACAGGTTCATGTCAACAAGCCCTGAATGTTTTTTCAAACGTCTCATAGAATGTAGGCCAACATTGAACACCACACATTGGCTGCTACTGTAGGCTGAATGATAGAACAGCTATTTCCATGTTAAAATATTATGGGATGCATTTTCTCCATGGTTTTGATGGTAGGCTCCTCTGGTTGGTCTACAAATAGACACACTGGGCTACTTGGCCACTGTTAAAATAGTCAATTAAAGCAGGTACAGCCTCAGTGTCCACAGTAAACACGTGCTGGACCTGACATTTGCTCAGCCCCGGAAAGAATATTAGAGGGAACATTGCTCACAACTCTGTTGTTAAGGCTCCTCTATCACTTCCTGCAGCATGGCCCCCCTTAGACACAGGTCTCAGATCAGGTTACACCACTCACAACTCAATCATTTTTATTTTTTTTATTTCACCTTTATTTAACCAGGTAGGCTAGTTGAGAACAAGTTCTCATTTGCAACTGCGACCTGGCCAAGATAAAGCATAGCAGTGTGAACAGACAACACAGAGTTACACATGGAGTAAACAATTAACAAGTCAATAACACAGTAGAAAAAAATGGGCAGTCTATAATCATTAGGGGAGTCTAATACACAGCTGGCCTTACATCAGTGTCTATGGGCAACTTCATCCTACTTCTGGGGTGTATTCAGGGACGTGAAACACTTTGACCGTTGCAGATAGAAATAGATTGAATAGAGTTCACACCAATTTCTGTTCTATTGGACAGGCAATCATTTCTGTTCTACATGATACATTTCTATCTGAATGTTCTGTCGGTTACATCCTCCTGAGAAGACCACTGTTTAGCATGTCTCTGTTTAATCAATTAATCAAACGTTATTTATACAGCACATTATATACAACACATGCGGTTCAATGTGCTTAACATAATAATAATAAAGACTGCCCCTGTAATTCATTGACTGGGGAGTTGTCTCCATCTGGTGGCCACAGCATGTAACTGCACATCTCTGAGCTAGTGAGACCATACACTTGTTCCTGCTTTCACTTTTCACATGTCTACATGTTTGGCATCACTGCCTTTGACAAGTGGGATCTATCTACCATATATCACTTTAAAATATGTGAGAAAATGTCCCCTCAAAGCACATTTAAGAATTATTCTAGATCATATTGATTGTGAAGAGATGGTGCAACAAAAGAGAAACCATACCACTGCTCATCTACAACAATACATAACGACAGTGTTATACATTTATTTTGTCATTTTATTTCATATTAATGTCCAGTCCACTTTGTGTTCATATAATAGCCTTGGTTACAGTATATTCATATTTACAACTGGAGAGATGATCAAATGTAAAGTAACTTAGTTACATTAGATACAAATCTACAACTGGAGAGATGATCAAATGTAAAGTAACTAAGTTACATTAGATACAAATTTACAACTGGAGAGATGATCAAATTAAAAGTAACTTAGTTACATTAGATACAAATCTACAACTGGAGAGATTATCAAATTAAAAGTAACTTAGTTACATTAGATACAAATCTACAACTGGAGAGATGACCAAATTAAAAGTAACTAAGTTACATTAGATACAAATCTACAACTGGAGGGATGATCAAATTAAAAGTAACTAAGTTACATTAGATACAAATCTACAACTGGAGGGATGACCAAATTAAAAGTAACTAAGTTACATTAGATACAAATCTACAACTGGAGAGATGATCAAATTAAAAGTAACTAAGTTACATTAGATACAAATCTACAAGTAAGGGATTCAATCCGATCACTCTTTGTCAGCTATTCACCTTTTAAAGGGAAAGTTCCCGCTCGCAGAAGACCGCATTCACGGCAAATTCTGCACATGTCGGCTGTTAATTACCTTTAAATGTCATCCGTGCTACAATGCAGATCTAGCGCTGATCTGATTGAATCCCGGCACTGAGACATCAGACTGCACTGAAACTAGCTTAGCTTCGTATCCAGCCAGTCAAACGAACTAAAATGGATCCATTTATTAATTCCTCTAAAAAGAGATGAATGTTTGAGGACAATGAAAGTGGGATACAAAACCACAAACAATAATATGATTAAACAAATGTAAAACAAATCTAGAGTTTAACCTTTAAGGTTAAGATCCTCACATTTCCTCCTTCAACTCAGAGTTCTGTTCTGGACAGCAGAGACAGACAACGCTAACTGTGTATGTCTTACTTTCTAACCGGACATTGTAACAGAATAAAAACCAAATATTGAAATACTAGAAGAACACAGTTTGTAAACAAATTGCTAATAATATCACAGAATAATATAACTCAGTCATAATCACATGTGTTTTTATCTTAATGGCTAACCGTTCAGGCATTTGTTGGCCTACACATTGACACAAGTCTCTCTCTGCAGTTTAGGCAACATTTCTGCAGTAGAGTTCAGTCAACCCAATGCATTGCACCCAATGTGTCTCCTCTTCACTCATTACAAAGGACTTTAGTAACTCGTATCTCTTCATCTGAAAATCCATTGAGATCCTGGACTTTTCTTCTCTACCTCTGTGACGCTCATCACACTCATTTGAGCGTTTGTCTCTGTTTCTCAGCGTCAGACTCTCTTCATCTCACGCTCAGATGACTTTGATTCATCCCCTCAGTCTGTCCATCATTCAGACGTCCGTGTCTATGACGTGATGTGGTTCCTACGTACCTCATTTATACATCTGAGAAGCTCGCTTCTATACTCTCAAAAGGTCTATGTAGAACCATTTGTCCCTGTAGAACACACTGGAAAAGGTTCCAGGTAGAACCAGGTCAGGTCAGACGATAACCCCTTTAGGTTCCAAACAGCAGCCTTTCAAGAGTTCTATTTGGAACAAGAGGTTCTATGTGGAACCAAAAAGGGTTCAATATGACCTGAAAAGAGTTCCGTCTGGAACTCCTGACAATAGTGGTCGGCATCGCAGTCTCGTGAAACCATAGATTTATTGTGCCTTGGTGTTAGATCTTAGTGCAGCATCTGCTGTGACCGTGAAGTCCAATCCGTGAGAGGAAGACCCGGCCACAGGGGTCACATCTGTAAGCCGGCCCGCATGTTGTGGTGTCCTGACGTTCTTACCTCAGTCAGTGAGATCTAATAAAACTAGGATCAGACCCTTCCCTATACAATTTATTGTATTCATTATGACATAAAAAAAATAACTCAAAACTGATCCTAGATCAGTACTCCTACTTTGAGACACTTTGTGGATACGGGCCCACATCTCAGTCTTTTGGGAAACAATCCACCCTGTTTATCTGTGGAGGGTGAAGAGGTGGGGTTCGGTGTGGCGGTTGGGCCAGTGAATGTTTCTTACTAGTTGCTGTAGAAGGAAAAAAAACTTTCAGTAAAGTCACAGCTCTGAGAAATGTTTAGGAGCCATGGAAACAAGAGCCATGGAAACAAGAGCCATGGAAACAAGAGCCATGGAAACAAGTGGAACTGAGTCAATTATCCTGGCTAAATACATCAACATGATTTATCCTCATCCTAAGGTACTGTAATAATCCCTAGTCGTGGTATATGGAGGTGTAGCAGACATGGGACGGTCATGGCTGCTCATGGTCACGTGATGAGGGAGCCCCTCTTGTGACTTCACAATAAGTGTTGGTCCTCAGACCGAAGGGAATTTCCTCTTTGTCTCATGGTTAAGATGTTGGTTTGTCCCGTGGGAGACCAGGGTTCAGATCCTGCCGGGGACAGAGGCTTTCTGTGTTTTTCTCAGAGTTGTTTCGGAGCCACTGCAGCCTTTTATCTTGATTGGCTGGTGAAGCTCTGTCACATGACACACCATAACGAATTGCCCCTCAACACAGAACATTGGCTGGTGAAGCTCTGTCACATGACACACCATAACGAATTGCCCCTCACCACAGAACATTGGCTGTTGAAGCACTGTCACATGACACACCATAACGAATCGCCTCTCACCACAGAACATTGGCTGTTGAAGCACTGTCACATGACACACCATAACGAATCGCCTCTCAACACAGAACATCGGCTGGTGAAGCTCTGTCACATGACACACCATAACGAATCGCCTCTCAACACAGAACATCGGCTGCCTTTTTCTATTAATTTCCCACGATGAAATTGTCTCCGGGCTGATGATCTACTGCGCACGGCCAACATTGGTTATGGTGTGTCCCTGTGCCAGACCTTTATCAACCTTGAGGGACTTAAGAACATTGTTGTGAAGGTTCTGTGTGGTTCTGTGTGGTTCTCAGAAGTTGCTGAAGATCTCCTGTTTCTTGCTCCAGTCCATAGGGGCGCTCTCTTCTTGCCGTGTTGGGCCCTCTCTTTGGCCTCGGCTGCCGTGGGGCTCAGATGCAGTCCGCTGTCCAGGAACGGGTCTGAAACACGGCGCTCATAATCCTCAGGGACCTAGAGAGATACACACACACACACACACACACACACACACACACACACACACACACACACACACACACACACACACACACACACACACACACACACACACACACACACACACACACACACACACAGGTATTCAGATATTATTTGAATATTTGATGATTAAACTTTTTAGTTGAAAAAAAAAATACACAGCCCAAAACCAGTCATTTTATTTGAGTATTTTAATGGTTATTTGTAAAAACCAAATAGTCTACCAAATTGTATTTGAGAGTATTTTCAAATACTTATTTCAAATACTATTTTCAAATACCTGAGTTAAATGTATGGGAGTGTATTTGAGTATTTTCAAATACCTGAGTTAAATGTATGGGAGTGTATTTGAGTATTTTCAAATACCTGAGTTAAATGTATGGGAGTGTATTTGAATATTTTCAAATACCTGAGTTAAATGTATGGGAGTGTATTTGTGTATTTTCAAATACCTGAGTTAAATGTATGGGAGTGTATTTGAGTATTTTCAAATACCTGAGTTAAATGTATGGGAGTGTATTTGAGTATTTTCAAATACCTGAGTTAAATGTATGGGAGTGTATTTGTGTATTTTCAAATACCTGAGTTAAATGTATGGGAGTGTATTTGAGTCAGTGTATTTGAGTATTACCTGAGGTAAATGTATGGGAGTGTATTTGAGTCAGTGTATTTAATACCTGAGGTAAATGTATGGGAGTGTATTTGAGTCAGTGTATTTAATACCTGAGGTAAATGTATGGGAGTGTATTTGAGTCAGTGTATTTAATACCTGAGGTAAATGTATGGGAGTGTATTTGAGTCAGTGTATTTAATACCTGAGGTAAATATATGGGAGTGTATTTGAGTATTTTCAAAATACATACAAAATATTAAACTACTTGTCTTTTCAAATAAAATATATTTGAATACTTACTTTGAATGTATGTGAAAGTAACTGAGATATTTGAAATAGTATTTGAACCCAGTTCTGCACATATTACATACGTGTTACATACGTGTTACATACATTTTACATATTACATACAACAAACCATGAATTTACTACAGGATACACACACACATACACACCTGAATGCTCATGTCTGAGCTGCTGAATTCTGATTGGGTAGTCGAGCCACGTGAGTACTGGGAATTGGTCTGTGAATTGGGCGAGCCGTTTGTGATTGGCGAGCCCGTCAGGGTGACGTTGATGATTGGTGGATCCATTGGAGGGAGGTCAGTGGTTGAAGAGGGGGTGTGTGGGGCGCTGTCTGTCATTGGCTCGTCCACATAGACCTCTGAAACACAGGAACAAACCACATGAGCAACTTGACAAAATCCTTAGAGATGAATCCTTCAAACGGAAATATGTTTGTGGTCATTAATGGTTTAGATGCAAATATGAGTCGAGTGTGTGGAGGAGAGAGAGAGAGAGAGAGAGAGAGAGAGAGAGAGAGAGAGAGAGAGAGAGAGAGAGAGAGAGAGAGAGAGAGAGAGAGAGAGAGAGAGACATCCTTTGACCTCTGACATGTGTGCTGGTGGGCGTGACCCCGAGCCTCTTGAACAGCTCGTCTGTTTCCGCGTCGACCACCAGGAGGCGTGTCTCGTCCCCCCCGCCACGTATATACGCCACCACCTCTGAGTGTCTCAACGCCTCGATGTTCACTCCATTCACCTGGGGGAGGAGAGGAGGATGAACTCATGAGTGAATGGATGATGTTATTAGCCACATGTAAAATGTTTATAGAGCTGCCTCAACCTTTGGCCTCCATTCACCTGGGGAGGAGAGGAGGATGAACTCATGAGTGAATGGATGATGTTATTAGCCACATGTAAAATGTTTATAGAGCTGCCTCAACCTTTGGCCTCCATTCACCTGGGGGAGGAGAGGAGTAGTTTTACAGGCAGACATAGGAAATAACTATTTGTTCTTAACTGACCTGCATGAATCTCTGTCAGGTATCCCTAATCTCTGATTTATACATCTAGGACTGATTTTAAACTAGATTTGAAAATACTTGCTTTATTGCTAAATGTATGTATGTCTGTGTGTATGTTGTGTTCATGTCAATTGTGACAAAACAAATGGATGTATATGATCACTACCAAGTTGGTTTTTTAGCAAGTTCCACAAAGCTGCAGTTACACAACCTGTCCAGCAGTTGGCACATGACTCCAGCCCCTGTGACTGGGATGGAAGGGAGAGAGAGAAGGTGTAACGGATGTGAAATGGCTAGCTTAGTTAGCGGTGCGCGCTAAATAGCGTTTCAATCGGTTACGTCACTTGCTCTGAGACCTTGAAGTAGTAGTTCCCCTTGCTCTGCAAGGGCCGCGGCTTTTGTGGAGCGATGGGTAACTGATAGAGGAATTCTAAATTCCTTTATGTTTTATTGCCAAAACCAATTCAATTCGCACTCATTTCTAATTCATGATAAGTTGTAAGTTTATCATTTGCATGAATTAGCAAGAGACCAGTCTTAAAAACAAGTTCAGCATTTATTCTTGATGAGTACTGACCCAAAATACAAAGAACATTACATTTTAAAGAAAGAGAACATAAAATGACGTAATCAGTTTCACACCCTCTCCCATCCTTACAATAGCGTAGTATTCAGTCCTAGAGATAGTTTTACTCCCCTCATAAAACTACATTCCAACCTGTCTAAAAGATATACTTCTCTCCACTAATGGAATCCAACCAAAACATTCTTATCTGTCTGAAAAACTCTTATCCCTCCTCCTTAAACTTCCCAAGAGGCACAGACAATTAATTCGTTCTGCTTACATTTTCAGTAACAGCTCAACCAAAAACTCATACTTTTCATATTATAACATAATAGTATTAGAATAAATGGTTCTAATCAATAATGTATACATAATTAATCATTTCAACTATAATTTCCTCTAACAGTAACGATGCTTCGTGGGTGACTGTTGTTGATGTGTGCAGAGAGTCCCTGGTTCGCGCCCGGGTATGGGCGAGGGGACGGTCTAAAATTATACTGTTACATTGATGCTGTTGACCCGGATTACTGGTTGCTGCGGAAAAAGGAGGAAGGTCAAAAGGGGGGTGAGTGTAACGGATGTGAAACGGCTAGCTTAGTTAGCGGTGCGCGCTAAATAGCGTTTCAATCGGTTACGTCACTTGCTCTGAGACCTTGAAGTAGTAGTTCCCCTTGCTTTTGTGGAGCGATGGGTAACGATGCTTCGTGGGTGACTGTTGTTGATGTGTGCAGAAGGTCCCTGGTTCGCGCCCGGGAATGGGTGAGGGGACGGTTTAAAATTATACTGTTACAAAGGCAGTGATCTGTAATCTGATTTCGTTAAGCTCCGTGGCAACTTTAATTTTGCATCTCTCTCTCTCTCTCTCTCATCCTACACATTCATAATGTGTCCTGAATCACACACACACACACACAAATGCACCCCCTCCCTCCCTCCCTCCCTCCCTCCCTCCCTCCCTCCCTCCCACACTAACCCTACAGGGCATCCTATCCTGCCAAAGTCCATGTAATAAGCTCTTATCTAAGCTAATCTCATCTGTGTGTGTGTGTGTCTAAGGTAACACACACACATACACACACAGACTCTCTCTCTCTCTCTCTCTCTCTCTCTCTCTCTGGCCCTACCTCCACCAGCCTGTCCCGGGGTCTGAGGTCTGCGTGTTGGGCGGGGGACCCGGGATCCACGCTGCGTATGAACTGTCCTCGCCGTGTTCTGTCACTGTGCAGGTTGAACCCGTATCCCAGCTCCCCCTTCACCATGTGACACAGTCGGGGGAGGAGCTCCACCGTCGCCATGGGAAACTCTGTATCTAACGACGCTGTCTCCGATGGCAACTACAGATAGAGAGACAGAGAGAGAGGAAACACAATGACAGAAAAAGTTTGACATTGCAATTTAAATTAAATTAAAGTTCTAATTTGGTTCAGTTGTAACAAACAGACAGTGAGTGAAGACCATAACAGACAGACAGTGAAGACCATAACAAACAGACAGTGAAGACCATAACAAACAGACAGTGAGTGAAGACCATAACAAACAGACAGTGAGTGAAGACCATAACAAACAGACAGTGAAGACCATAACAAACAGACAGTGAAGACCATAACAAACAGACAGTGAGTGAAGACCATAACAGACAGACAGTGAAGACCATAACAAACAGACAGTGAAACCATAACAGACAGACAGTGAGTGAAGACCATAACAGACAGACAGTGAGTGAAGACCATAACAGACAGACAGTGAAGACCATAACAAACAGACAGTGAAGACCATAACAAACAGACAGTGAAGACCATAACAGACAGACAGTGAAGACCATAACAAACAGACAGTGAAGACCATAACAGACAGACAGTGAAGACCATAACAGACAGACAGTGAAGACCATAACAGACAGACAGTGAAGACCATAACAAACAGACAGTAACAGACAGACAGTGAAGACCATAACAAACAGACAGTGAAGACCATAACAGACAGACAGTGAAGACCATAACAAACAGACAGTGAGTGAAGACCATAACAGACAGACAGTGAAGACCATAACAAACAGACAGTGAGTGAAGACCATAACAGACAGACAGTGAAGACCATAACAGACAGACAGTGAAGAAGACCATAACAAACAGACAGTGAAGACCATAACAAACAGACAGTGAAGACCATAAGACAGTGAAGACCATAACAGACAGACAGTGAGTGAAGACCATAACAGACAGACAGTGAAGACCATAACAAACAGAAGAAGACCATAACAGACAGACAGTGAAGACCATAACAAACAGACAGTGAGTGAAGACCATAACAGACAGACAGTGAAGACCATAACAAACAGACATGAAGACATAACAAGACAGACAGTGAAGACCATAACAAACAGACAGTGAGTGAAGACCATAACAGACAGACAGTGAAGACCATAACAAACAGACAGTGAGTGAAGACCATAACAAACAGACAGTGAAGACCATAACAGACAGACAGTGAAGACCATAACAGACAGACAGTGAGTGAAGACCATAACAAACAGACAGTGAAGACCATAACAGACAGACAGTGAAGACCATAACAGACAGACAGTGAGTGAAGACCATAACAAACAGACAGTGAAGACCATAACAACAGACAGAAGACCATAACAGACAGACAGTGAGTGAAGACCATAACAGACAGACAGTGAAGACCATAACAGACAGACAGTGAGTGAAGACCATAACAAACAGAAGACCATAACAGACAGAGTGAAGACCATAACAGACAGACAGTGAAGACCATAACAAACAGACAGTGAGTGAAGACCATAACAGACAGACAGTGAAGACCATAACAAACAGACAGTGAGTGAAGACCATAACAGACAGACAGACAGTGAAGACCATAACAACAGACAGACAGTGAAGACCATAACAAACAGACAGTGAAGACAGACAGACAGTGAGTGAAGACCATAACAAACAGACAGTGAAGACCATAACAGACAGACAGTGAGTGAAGACCATAACAGACAGACAGTGAAGACCATAACAGACAGACAGACAGTGAAGACCATAACAAACAGACAGTGAAGACCATAACAGACAGACAGTGAAGACCATAACAAACAGACAGTGAGTGAAGACCATAACAGACAGACAGTGAAGACCATAACAGACAGACAGTGAGTGAAGACCATAACAGACAGACAGTGAGTGAAGACCATAACAAACAGACAGTGAAGACCATAACAGACAGACAGTGAAGACCATAACAGACAGACAGTGAAGACCATAACAGACAGACAGTGAAGACCATAACAGACAGACAGTGAAGACCATAACAGACAGACAGTGAAGACCATAACAGACAGACAGTGAGTGAAGACCATAACAGACAGACAGTGAAGACCATAACAGACAGACAGTGAAGACCATAACAGACAGACAGTGAAGACCATAACAGACAGACAGTGAAGACCATAACAGACAGACAGTGAAGACCATAACAGACAGACAGTGAGTGAAGACCATAACAAACAGACAGTGAAGACCATAACAGACAGACAGTGAAGACCATAACAAACAGACAGTGAAGACCATAACAGACAGACAGTGAGTGAAGACCATAACAAACAGACAGTGAGTGAAGACCATAACAGACAGACAGTGAGTGAAGACCATAACAGACAGACAGTGAGTGAAGACCATAACAGACAGACAGTGAAGACCATAACAGACAGAAGACCATAACAGACAGACAGTGAGTGAAGACCATAACAAACAGACAGTGAAGACCATAACAGACAGACAGTGAAGACCATAACAGACAGACAGTGAAGACCATAACAGACAGACAGTGAAGACCATAACAAACAGACAGTGAGTGAAGACCATAACAGACAGACAGTGAGTGAAGACCATAACAGACAGACAGTGAAGACCATAACAAACAGACAGTGAAGACCATAACAGACAGACAGTGAAGACCATAACAGACAGACAGTGAGTGAAGACCATAACAAACAGACAGTGAGTGAAGACCATAACAGACAGACAGTGAGTGAAGACCATAACAGACAGACAGTGAAGACCATAACAAACAGACAGAAGACCATAACAGACAGACAGTGAGTGAAGACCATAACAGACAGACAGTGAAGACCATAACAGACAGACAGTGAAGACCATAACAAACAGACAGTGAAGACCATAACAGACAGACAGTGAAGACCATAACAGACAGACAGTGAGTGAAGACCATAACAAACAGACAGTGAGTGAAGACCATAACAAACAGACAGTGAAGACCATAACAGACAGACAGACAGTGAAGACCATAACAAACAGACAGTGAAGACCATAACAGACAGACAGTGAGTGAAGACCATAACAAACAGACAGTGAGTGAAGACCATAACAACAGACAGACAGTGAAGACCATAACAGACAGACAGTGAAGACCATAACAAACAGACAGTGAAGACCATAACAGACAGACAG
>NW_026290796.1:172500-175000 GCF_023373465.1 Oncorhynchus keta
ACACACACACACACGCACACATACACACACACCACACACACATACACACACACACACACACACACACACACACACACACACACACACACACACACACACACACACACACACACACACACACACACACACACACACACCACACACACCTACACATACATACACACACACCTACACACAAACACACACCTACACACAAACACACCTACACGCCCACACACACACACCTACACACACACAACACACACACACACCTACACACATACACAATGCGGATGTGTGTGTCGCCGTCTGTCACAGTTTGTGCCATGGCAACAAACCAGAACACCTTGACAACTGGTTGCCATGGCTGACAGGGTGTTTAAGGTAAGTTGGAGTGTTAATGCTCCAGGACATGAGAGGGAGGGGGAGGGAGGGAGGGAGGGAGGGAGGGAGGGAGGGAGGGAGGGAGGGAGGGAGGGAGGGAGGGGAGGGAGGGAGGGAGAGAGAGAGGGACTTCTGATGTCCTGGTTGGCCTCTTTATGTCCTCCCTACACCAGCTAAATCCAGAACCATATATACACTCTATATCTGTCTCTGTCCTAATCAACCAACCGACACACACCAGTCCCAAAACATCTGTCTGGTACCAACATCAAACTGACCCCAAAAGCTCAAAGCCTGTCTATTTCCCTGGAGGGTATTTATTTGGAGGTCAACTGGGGAATATCTCTGAAGTCACAGTTTTCCATGGCAAGGAAGAGGAGGCTGAAGAGGAAGGTGAAGAGGAGGGTGAAGAGGAAGGTGAAGAGGAAGGTGAAGAGGAAGGTGAAGAGGAGGCTGAAGAGGAGGCTGAAGAGGAGGCTGAAGAGGAGGGTGAAGAGGAAGGTGAAGAGGAGGCTGAAGAGGAGGCTGAAGAGGAGGGTGAAGAGGAGGGTGAAGAGGAGGCTGAAGAGGAGGGTGAAGAGTAAGGTGAAGAGGAAGGTGAAGAGGAGGCTGAAGAGGAGGCTGAAGAGGAGGCTGAAGAGGAGGGTGAAGAGGAAGGTGAAGAGGAAGGCTGAAGAGGAGGCTGAAGAGGAGGGTGAAGAGGAAGGTGAAGAGGAGGCTGAAGAGGAGGGTGAAGAGGAGGGTGAAGAGGAGGCTGAAGAGGAGGGTGAAGAGGAGGCTGAAGAGGAGGCTGAAGAGGAAGGTGAAGAGGAGGGTGAAGAGGAGGCTGAAGAGGAGGCTGAAGAGGAAGGTGAAGAGGAGGCTGAAGAGGAGGGTGAAGAGGAGGCTGAAGAGGAAGGTGAAGAGGAGGCTGAAGAGGAGGGTGAAGAGGAGGGTGAAGAGGCAGGTGAAGAGGAGGGTGAAGAGGAGGGTGAAGAGGAGGCTGAAGAGGAGGGTGAAGAGGAGGCTTAAGAGGAAGGTGAAGAGGAGGCTGAAGAGGAAGGTGAAGAGGAGGCTGAAGAGGAGGCTGAAGAGGAGGGTGAAGAGGAAGGTGAAGAGGAGGCTGAAGAGGAGGCTGAAGAGGAAGGTGAAGAGGAGGCTGAAGAGGAGGCTGAAGAGGAGGGTGAAGAGGAAGGTGAAGAGGAGGCTGAAGAGGAGGCCGAAGAGGAGGCTGAAGAGGAAGGTGAGGGGAGGCTGAGGAGGAGGGTGAGTCAGGATTGGATGTGTGATGAGGGTCAGGGTTAAATTAGTTTCCTGCAGCAACAGATTTAGAAGTCTAGATAATGACTGTTGGAGTTGGAGGTGAGAGATCAGCCGGTAATAGATACCAGTAACCAGACAGTCAGATTGATCAGCCGGTAATAGACAACAGTAACCAGACAGTCAGATTGATCAGCCGGTAATAGATACCAGTAACCAGACAGTCAGATTGATCAGCCGGAAATAGATACCAGTAACCAGACAGTCAGATTGATCAGCCGGTAATAGATACCAGTAATCAGACAGTCAGATTGATCAGACGGAAATAGATACCAGTAACCAGACAGTCAGATTGATCAGCCGGTAATAGATACCAGTAATCAGACAGTCAGATTGATCAGCCCGTAATAGATACCAGTAACCAGACAGTCAGATTGATCAGCAGGTAATAGATACCAGTAACCAGACAGTCAGATTGATCAGCCGGTAATAGATACCAGTAACCAGACAGTCAGATTGATCAGCCCGTAATAGATACCAGTAACCAGACAGTCAGATTGATCAGCCGGTAATAGATACCAGCAATCAGATAGTCAGATTGATCAGCCCGTAATAGATACCAGCAATCAGTAACCAGACAGTCAGATTGATCAGCCCGTAATAGATACCAGTAACCAGACAGTCAGATTGATCAGCCGGTAATAGATACCAGTAACCAGACAGTCAGATTGATCAACCAGTAACCAGACAGTCAGATTGATCAGATACCAGTAACCAGAATCAGATACCAGTAACCAGACAGTCAGATTGATCAGCCGGAAATAGATACCAGTAACCAGACAGTCAGATTGATCAGCCAGTAACCAGACAGCCAGATTGATCAGCCAGTAACCAGACA
>NW_026290796.1:177500-190000 GCF_023373465.1 Oncorhynchus keta
TACTGTCTCTGTAACCCCTCTAACTAAACAGGCCTTTATGGAAGAGTGGCCAGACGAAAGCCACTCCTCAGTAAAAAGGCACATGTAATGGTTTCTGGAAGGTTCTCCCATCGCCACAGAGGAACTCTGGAGCTCTGTCAATTTCGAGTCTCATAGCAAATGGTCTGAATACTTATGTAAATAAGGTATTTCTGTTTTCGCTTTGTCATTATCGGGTATTGTGTGAAGAAAGATGTTTTATTTACTTATTTGATTTATTTCACCTTGATGAGGTAAAACATGAATTTAGTCCGTTTTAGAATGAGGCTGTAACGTAACGAACACCTTGAAAACGTCAATCCTTTAAAAAAAACATTCCGAATGCACTGTAGATGTGAACTGGGTCACAGACAGGGGAACATGGATATAGCAACACTGTGTGTGTCTGTGCTCCCCGTCTGTGAAACAACGCCCCTCCTCCTGCTTCGTTTCAATTCAGAGTGTATTGTAGAAGCTGCAGTACAGTATCTATGTCATCTGATAGGGCTGCATCAGTTCCCCAGCAGTGACGCTACACCCTTCACACCTCCACAGGTAGGCCTACAGGGTGAAGAACATGCAAACAGCAGACAAAAGGGGAGAGGATGTGTTCTGTGTGTGTGTGTGTGTGTGTGTGTGTGTGTGTGTGTGTGTGTGTGTGTGTGTGTGTGTGTGTGTGTGTGTGTGTGTGTGTGTGTGTGTGTGTGTGTGTGTGTGTGTGTGTGTGTGTGTGTGTGAGAATGCTGTAGAATGCTGGGCCAACCACCACAGTTTGAATACCTGTAGAATGTTGGGCCACCCACCACAGTTTGAATACCTGTAGAATGCTGGGCCACCCACCACAGTTTGAATACCTGTAGAATGCTGGGCCACCCACCACAGTTTGAATACCTGTAGAATGCTGGGCCACCCACCACAGTTTGAATACCTGTAGAATGCTGGGCCACCCACCACAGTTTGAATACCTGTAGAATGCTGGGCCACCCACCACAGTTTGAATACCTGTAGAATGCTGGGCCACCCACCACAGTTTGAATACCTGTAGAATGCTGGGCCACCCACCACAGTTTGAATACCTGTAAAATGCTGGGCCACCCACCACAGTTTGAATACCTGTAGAATGCTGGGCCACCCACCACAGTTTGAATACCTGTAGAATGCTGGGCCACCCACCACAGTTTGAATACCTGTAGAATGCTGGGCCACCAACCACAGTTTGAATACCTGTAGAATGCTGGGCCACCCACCACAGTTTGAATACCTGTAGAATGCTGGGCCACCCACCACAGTTTGAATACCTGTAGAATGTTGGGCCACCCACCACAGTTTGAATACCTGTAGAATGCTGGGCCACCCACCACAGTTTGAATACCTGTAGAATGCTGGGCCACCCACCACAGTTTGAATACCTGTAGAATGCTGGGCCACCCACCACAGTTTGAATACCTGTAGAATGCTGGGCCACCCACCACAGTTTGAATACCTGTAGAATGCTGGGCCACCCACCACAGTTTGAATACCTGTAGAATGCTGGGCCACCCACCACAGTTTGAATACCTGTAGAATGCTGGGCCACCCACCACAGTTTGAATACCTGTAGAATGCTGGGCCACCCACCACAGTTTGAATACCTGTAGAATGCTGGGCCACCCACCACAGTTTGAATACCTGTAGAATGCTGGGCCACCCACCACAGTTTGAATACCTGTAGAATGCTGGGCCACCCACCACAGTTTGAATACCTGTAGAATGCTGGGCTACCCACCACAGTTTGAATACCTGTAGAATGCTGGGCCACCCACCACAGTTTGAATACCTGTAGAATGCTGGGCCACCCACCACAGTTTGAATACCTGTAGAATGCTGGGCCACCCACCACAGTTTGAATACCTGTAGAATGCTGGGCCACCCACCACAGTTTGAATACCTGTAGAATGCTGGTCCACCCACCACAGTTTGAATACCTGTAGAATGTTGGTCCACCCACCACAGTTTGAATACCTGTAGAATGCTGGGCCACCCACCACGGTTTGAATACCTGTAGAATGCTGGGCCACCCACCACAGTTTGAATACCTGTAGAATGCTGGGCCACCCACCACAGTTTGAATACCTGTAGAATGCTGGTCCACCCACCACAGTTTGAATACCTGTAGAATGCTGGTCCACCCACCACAGTTTGAATACCTGTAGAATGCTGGGCCACCCACCACAGTTTGATTACCTGTAGAATGTTGGGCCACCCACCACAGTTTGAATACCTGTAGAATGCTGGGCCACCCACCACAGTTTGAATACCTGTAGAATGCTGGGCCACCCACCACAGTTTGAATACCTGTAGAATGCTGGGCCACCCACCACCATATTCCCTATTTAGTTCAGTACTTTTGACCAGGGTCCATAGGTTAAACGTAGTGCACTATATAAGGATTAGTGATGTGTAGTTCGTGAACAATTCCTTCTTTTTGAACAACTCTTTTTTACTGACTGGAGAGTCATGATTCGTTTTCCTGAGTGACTTGTTCATTTTAGTCGGTGGTTTGACCTGCTTGTGCTGGCTGCAGTGAGTCCTACAGATGGATTAAAAGCCAGTTATGCTTGATCTGGGAGCTCTGACTGGAGGGTGTGACGCAATTGCGGAGCCTCCAGAGGCCAACTTGAGCTCCATCCCACATGATGTTGTAACAATGTGGAGGGCTCCATATAGCTCTGCATTGACATGATTGGTTGAAGGTAGGTCGGGGTGGGAGCTCCTGTATAAACGCAAACTCACTTCCTTGACAACTTCTTTCACAACCAGCTCTGCTCAACAGCTCAAGAAGTATGAGTTCGCTGACTTTTGCAGAGGCTGTATCACCGTAAGTGCTGCTTGGCCAATGCAGATACTGGCCATGCAGCGGCTCTAACACAAGCTCCTTTGGCTCAGTGGCTCGACTTTATATCTCAGTGCTCCAGAGACGTGCTCCGACCACCAACTGTCTGTCATATACGCGCAGGAAAATAGACCATGAGAAGAAACCTACATATTTAGAACTGATAAGGTGCAAGAATTAAAGCAATTAATTTGTTATTGAATGTTTTGATGGACACCGTTTTGTAGAACCACAGCCTCTGCTCAACAACTAATCTTTCTAGGGATGCTGCAGTTCGCGAACGACTTTACCACCTTGCCTGGCAACCCAGACGACTTGGTCCAAACGCTACGCCACGCACACTGACGTTACTTCTCCGCAAGAGCAGCGGAAGAGTCGTCAGGCTGCCAATAACCCGGCAGTCAAGCAAAGCATTCCGCCAAGAGTCGTTCACAATCTAGTCCGGTTTCAAGTGTATCAATAAATAATCTTATTTGTATGCCGAGCGATCAACACATGTACATTGTTTAAAGCACACGTTTACAAACCTCAGCCACAAATGACAGCTCCAATAAGCCCCCTATGGTGAACTAGAGGATTGTAGAATCACGACTCACGTTTTCTATTCCCCAGTAACGGGGCCTGCGGACTCTGAACATTACTGCCTCAAATGAACGAAATATTAGTTTTTTTGATGAAAAGACCGTAGTTAGTAAAAAGAGCCAAACTTCCCATCACTATAACAGGGATCTTTAGTTTTGTGGATTTGGGGTCCTAAAGGACAAGGGTTTGGACCGGAGCCGAACCAGATCATCAAGGGAGCAACAACAAAGCACTGAGGTTCTAAAGGTCATTATGACACCTGAGATCTTTGGAGAGGAACACCCCTGTATCCTCTCAGATATCTCTGTACATGGACACCATACCAGTTTTAAATGTAGCAGATTGTGATTGGGTTATATTGTTACCTTGGGAACAGAGAGGCGTGCAATAAACAGGGAGAAACAAAGGTATTGAGAGTATTTTCTGCTGACATGTCAAAAAGGGGTGTTGAGTGATGGGTGATGCAATAACAGGTACCAAGAACAGACTGTGTGTATCTGACCTGCTCTAGTCCATGGACAGACTGTGTGTATCTGACCTGCTCTAGTCCATGGACAGACTGTGTGTATCTGACCTGCTCTAGTCCATGGACAGACTGTGTATCTGACCTGCTCTAGTCCATGGACAGACTGTGTATCTGACCTGCTCTAGTCCATGGACAGACTGTGTATCTGACCTGCTCTAGTCCATGGACAGACTGTGTATCTGACCTGCTCTAGTCCATGGACAGACTGTGTATCTGACCTGCTCTGGTCCATGGACAGACTGTGTATCTGACCTGCTCTGGTCCATGGACAGACTGTGTATCTGAGTCCATGGACAGACTGTGTATCTGACCTGCTCTAGTCCATGGACAGACTGTGTATCTGACCTGCTCTAGTCCATGGACAGACTGTGTATCTGACCTGCTCTAGTCCATGGACAGACTGTGTATCTGACCTGCTCTAGTCCATGGACAGACTGTGTATCTGACCTGCTCTAGTCCATGGACAGACTGTGTATCTGACCTGCTCTAGTCCATGGACAGACTGTGTATCTGACCTGCTCTAGTCCATGGACAGACTGTGTATCTGACCTGCTCTAGTCCATGGACATACTGTGTATCTGACCTGCTCTAGTCCATGGACAGACTGTGTATCTGACCTGCTCTAGTCCATGGACAGACTGTGTATCTGACCTGCTCTAGTCCATGGACAGACTGTGTATCTGACCTGCTCTAGTCCATGGACAGACTGTGTATCTGACCTGCTCTAGTCCATGGACAGACTGTGTATCTGACCTGCTCTAGTCCATGGACAGACTGTGTATCTGACCTGCTCTAGTCCATGGACAGACTGTGTGTATCTGATCTGCTCTGGTCCATGGACAGACTGTGTATCTGACCTGCTCTAGTCCATGGACAGACTGTGTATCTGACCTGCTCTGGCCCATGGACAGAATGTGTGTATCTGACCTGCTCTAGTCCATGGACAGACTGTGTGTATCTGATCTGCTCTGGTCCATGGACAGACTGTGTATCTGACCTGCTCTAGTCCCATGGACAGACTGTGTATCTGACCTGCTCTAGTCCATGGACAGACTGTGTGTATCTGACCTGCTCTAGCCCATGGACAGACTGTGTATCTGACCTGCTCTAGCCCATGGACAGACTGTGTATCTGACCTGCTCTAGTCCATGGACAGACTGTGTGTCTGACCTGCTCTGGCACATGGACAGACTGTGTATCTGACCTGCTCTAGTCCATGGACAGACTGTGTGTATCTGATCTGCTCTGGTCCATGGACAGACTGTGTATCTGACCTGCTCTAGTCCATGGACAGACTGTGTGTATCTGACCTGCTCTGGTCCATGGACAGACTGTGTGTATCTGACCTGCTCTAGTCCATAGACAGACTGTGTGTATCTGACCTGCTCTGGTCCATGGACAGACTGTGTGTATCTCACCTGCTCTAGTCCATGGACAGACTGTGTGTATCTGACCTGCTCTAGTCCATGGACAGACTGTGTGTATCTGACCTGCTCTGGTGCATGGATAGACTGTGTGTATCTGACCTGCTCTAGTCCATGGACAGACTGTGTGTATCTGACCTGCTCTAGCCCATGGACAGACTGTGTATCTGACCTGCTCTAGTCCATGAACAGACTGTGTGTATCTGACCTGCTCTAGTCCATGGACAGACTGTGTGTATCTGACCTGCTCTAGTCCATGGACAGACTGTGTGTATCTGACCTGCTCTGGTGCATGGATAGACTGTGTGTATCTGACCTGCTCTAGTCCATGGACAGACTGTGTGTATCTGACCTGCTCTAGCCCATGGACAGACTGTGTATCTGACCTGCTCTAGTCCATGAACAGACTGTGTGTATCTGACCTGCTCTGGCCAATGGACAGACTGTGTATCTGACCTGCTCTAGTCCATGGACAGACTGTGTGGATCTGACCTGCTCTAGTCCATGGACAGACTGTGTGGATCTGTCCTGCTCTAGTCCATGAACAGACTGTGTGTATCTGACCTGCTCTAGTCCATGGACAGACTGTGTATCTGATCTACTCTAGTCCATGGACAGACTGTGTGTATCTGACCTGCTCTAGTCCATGGACAGACTGTGTGTATCTGACCTGCTCTAGTCCATGGACAGACTGTGTATCTGACCTGCTCTAGTCCATGGATAGACTGTGTATCTGACCTGCTATAGTCCATGGACAGACTGTGTGTATCTGACCTGCTCTGGCCCATGGACAGACTGTGTATCTGTCCTGCTCTAGTCCATGGACAGACTGTGTGTATCTGACCTGCTCTGGTGCATGGATAGACTGTGTGTATCTGACCTGCTCTAGTCCATGGACAGACTGTGTATCTGACCTGCTCTAGTCCATGGACAGACTGTGTGTATCTGACCTGCTCTAGTCCATGGACAGACTGTGTATCTGACCTACTCTAGTCCATGGACAGACTGTGTGTATCTGACCTGCTCTGGTGCATGGATAGACTGTGTGTATCTGACCTGCTCTAGTCCATGGACAGACTGTTTGTATCTGACCTGCTCTAGTCCATGGACAGACTGTGTGTATCTGACCTGCTCTAGCCCATGGACAGACTGTGTATCTGACCTGCTCTCGTCCATGAACAGACTGTGTGGATCTGACCTGCTCTAGTCCATGGACAGACTGTGTGTATCTGACCTGCTCTGGTCCATGGACAGACTGTGTGTATCTGACCTGCTCTGGTCCATGGACAGACTGTGTGTATCTGACCTGCTCTGGTCCATGGACAGACTGTGTGTATCTGACCTGCTCTAGTCCATGGACAGACTGTGTGTATCTGACCTGCTCTAGCCCATGGACAGACTGTGTATCTGACCTGCTCTCGTCCATGAACAGACTGTGTGGATCTGACCTGCTCTGGTCCATGGACAGACTGTGTGTATCTGACCTGCTCTGGTCCATGGGCAGACTGTGTATCTGACCTGCTCTGGTCCATGCCTGACGGCTGATCTAATTCCCTCTAACTCTGATCTCTCCTCAACAACACAGGTGTGTTTGAACGCAGAGTGGGAGGTAGAATAAGATAGAGAGAGTGTATGTCTCTCTCTCTCTGTGTGTGTGTGTGTGTGTGTGTGTGTGTGTGTGTGTGTGTGTGTGTGTGTGTGTGTGTGTGTGTGTGTGTGTGTGTGTGCGTGCGTGCGTGCGTGCGTGCGTGCGTGCGTGCGTGCGTGCGTGCGTGTGTGTGTGTGTGTGTGGTTGCAAATTAAAAACATCTTACCAACACAGATAACAGCTACAGTGCCCTGCGAAAGTATTCGGCCCCCTTGAACTTTGCGACCTTTTGCCACATTTCAGGCTTCAAACATAAAGATATAAAACTGTATTTTTTTGTGAAGAATCAACAACAAGTAGGACACAATCATGAAGTGGAACGACATTTATTGGATATTTCAAACTTTTTTAACAAATAAAAAACGTAAAAATTGGGCTTGCAAAATTATTCAGCCCCCTTAAGTTAATACTTTGTAGCGCCACCTTTTGCTGCGATTACAGCTGTAAGTCGCTTGGGGTATGTCTCTATCAGTTTTAGGTCAAGGTTGGATGGAGAGCATTTGTGAACAGCAGTTTTCAGTTCTTTCCACAGATTCTCGATTGGATTCACGTCTGGACTTTGACTTGGCCATTCTAACACCTGGATATGTTTATTTTTGAACCATTCCATTCCTGTATTTGGCTCCATCCATCTTCCCATCAATTTTAACCATCTTCCCTGTCCCTGCTGAAGAAAAGCAGGCCCAAACCATGATGCTGCCACCACCATGTTTGACAGTGGGGATGGTGTGTTCAGGGTGATGAGCTGTGTTGCTTTTACGCCAAACATAACGTTTTGCATTGTTGCCAAAAAGTTACATTTTGGTTTCATCTGACCAGAGCACCTTCTTCCACATGTTTGGTGTGTCTCCCAGGTGGCTTGTGGCAAACTTTAAATGACACTTTTTATGGATATCTTTAAGAAATGGCTTTCTTCTTGCCACTCTTCCATAAAGGCCAGATTTGTGCACTATACGACTGATTGTTGTCCTATGGACAGAGTCTCCCACCTCAGCTGTAGATCTCTGCAGTTCATCCAGAGTGATCATGGGCCTCTTGGCTGCATCTCTGATCAGTCTTCTCCTGTATGAGCTGAAAGTTTAGAGGGACGGCCAGGTCTTGGTAGATTTGCAGTGGTCTGATACTCCTTCCATTTCAATATTATCGCTTGCACAGTGCTCCTTGGGATGTTTAAAGCTTGGGAAATCTTTTTGTATCCAAATCCGGCTTTAAACTTCTTCACAACAGTATCTCGGACCTGCCTGGTGTGTTCCTTGTTCTTCATGATGCTCTCTGCGCTTTTAACGGACCTCTGAGACTATCACAGTGCAGGTGCATTTATACGGAGACTTGATTACACACAGGTGTATTGTATTTATCATCATTAGTCATTTAGGTCAACATTGGATCATTCAGAGATCCTCACTGAACTTCTGGAGAGAGTTTGCTGCACTGAAAGTAAAGGGGCTGAATAATTTTGCACGCCCAATTTTTCAGTTTTTGATTTGTTAAAAAAGTTTGAAATATCCAATAAATGTCGTTCCACTTCATGATTGTGTCCCACTTGTTGTTGATTCTTCACAAAAAAATACAGTTTTATATCTTTATGTTTGAAGCCTGAAATGTCTCAAAAGTTCGCAAAGTTCAAGGGGGCCGAATACTTTCGCAAGGCACTGTATATGCCGGAAGCTCGATTAATCACAAACAATATCTTATTGCTCTTACTCTCTCTCTCTCTCACCTCACTGCTCGTTCATTCACCAGCAGAAATAGCCGGCTGTCTAATTGAAGCACTGGTTAGTAAAATGGATAGGATTTAAACAGATTCCAATTCAGGCACTGGTCACAGTATGTAGGATTTAAACCAATCACAGCCCACCAGGTGCCTGTCTGATCCTGATTATCTGACAGGTAAAACAACACTGTCCTCTTCTCTCCTTTTCCCTCCTCTCCTATTCCCTCCCTCCCTCCCTCCCTCCTCTCCTCTCCTCTCTCCTCTCCTCTCCTCTCCTCTCCTCCTCCTCCTCTCCTCTCCCTCCTCTCCTCTCCTCTCCTCTCCTCCTCCTCTCCTCTCCTCTCCTCTCCCTCCTCTCCTCTCCTCTCCTCTCCTCTCCTCTCGTCTCCTCTCCTCTCCTCTCCTCTCCTCTCTCCTCTCTCTCGTCTCGTCTCTCTCTCGTCTCGTCCGTCTCCTCTCATCTCATCTCCGCTCATCTCCTCTCCTCTCATCTCATCTCATCTCAACTCATCTCATCTCATCTCATGTCTGTCTGTCTATATTTATCTCAACTGGGTCAGAGCAGTTTACCATCTGTTTCTCCAGACCAATTCACTCTCCTCCTCTGAGTACACAGTGAATTCCCATATTCATCAAGTGTCTCAAAGTAGGAGTGCTGATCTAAGATCAGTTTCATCTTGTTTTTTTGTTGTCTTTTTACCCATTTTTCTCCCCAATTGGTAGTTACAGTCTTGTCCCATCGCTGCAACTCCCCTACGGACTCGGGAGAGGCGAAGGTCGAGAGCCGTGCGTCCTCCGAAACACGACCCTGCGAAGCCGCACTGCTTCTTGACACACTGCTTGTTTTACCCGGAAGCCAGCCACACAGCTGGTGACCTAAGTCAGCTTGCAGGCACCCTGCCCACCACAAGGAGTTGCTAGAGTGCGATGGGACAAGGAAATCCCGGCCGGCCAAACCCTCCCCTAACCCGGACGACACTGGGCCAAACCCTCCCCTAACCCGAACGACACTGGGCCAAACCCTCCCCTAACCCGGACGACACTGGGCCAAACCCTCCCCTAACCCGGACGACACTGGGCCAAACCCTCCCCTAACCCTGACAACACTGGGCCAAACCCTCCCCTAACCCGGACGACACTGGGCCAAACCCTCCCCTAACCCGGACGATAATGGGCCAATTGTGCGCCGCCTCATGGGTCTCCCGGTCACAGCCGGGTGTGACACAGCCTGGGATTGAACCCGGGGCTGTAGTGATGCCTAAAAACCGCTGCGCCACTCGGGAGGTATGTTTCACCTTTTAGATTATAATGAATAAGACTACATGGACTTGATCGGCACTCCACCTCCTACACACTTTGTGGATAAAGACCCTGCAATTCAAGTTGGAGCTGAACAGCTGAACTGAAAAGGAAGGGTTAACTATTGTAACCCTGGTATAATAGTGAGGCAATTTAAACAAAAAAAAACATTTAGCAGACAATCTTATCCAAAGTGACCCCCCGTGGAAATCAAACCCACAGCCCTGGCGTTGCAAGCACTAACTGAGCCACACAGGACCTGTAGTGGACACTCTTGCAGCCAGTCCCAAATCGTTCCCTATCCCTTCACCTTGGCCCTACCCCTCGATGTTAGTGTGCCTAAAGGGTTCTAGTAGGTTCAGCTTCCACCTTACAGATCTGAAAACATTGAAGGGTTTGGGCCAAGCGGAGGGAGGTAACGACCTGGGACTGGGTTCACTAGGTATTAAATAAGGGTTAGGGCCAAGCGGAGGGAGGTAATGACCTGGGACTGGGTTCACTAGATATTAAATAAGGGTTAGGGCCAAGCGGAGGGAGGTAACGAACTGGGACTGCCGAGCAGCGCTAGGTTAAATACAACTGTTTTTGTGCTTAGAGAGTGACCAAGTATCCCCACTGAATAGATACCATCTACCCCACCACATCACCTACCCTTTTCTTGGTGCCAATCATCAGGCTTGACGTTGGCGATCGTGTATCCGTCCTTCTGGGTGAGGCGGAGGTGAGTTTGAGGGCTTTAGTGAGGATGTGTATGGGTGAGGGTGAGAGGACTTCCCCCTGGGCTACAGGGGAGGCTGAGGGGGAGGTGAAGTGGGAGGGCCGGGGAGAGAGATTGCCCATCTCAACGGCGAGGTCCTCTGTGCAGGCCAGCCCGTGACTACGCAGGTAATCATCTGTCTCTTTGTCGATGACCAGCAACCTGGTGCGATGCTCCACTGCTCTGATACGATACACTACCTAGGGGGAAGAGGGCGATAGAGACAGCAACACAATTAGACCCAACCAAATCATGAGAAAACAAAAAGATAATTACTTGACATATTGGAAAGAATTAACAAAAAAACAGAGCAAACTAGAATGCTATTTGGCCCTAAACAGAGAGTACACAGTGGCAGAATACCTGACCACCGTGACTGACCCAAACTTAAGCTGCACTTCCTAACCTCCTGCCCAATGTATGACCATATTAGAGATACATATTTCCCTCAGATTACACAGATCCACAAATAATTTTTTAAAAACAAACAGATTTTGATAAACTCTCATATCTACTGGGTGAAATTCCACAGTGTGCCATCACAGCAGCAAGATTTGTGACCTGTGAAGAATAAACACCATTGTTAATACAACCCATATTTATGCTTATTTATTTTCCCTTTTGTACTTTAACCATTTGTACATCGTTACAACAGTGTATATATATTTATAATATGACATTTGTAGTGTCATTATTATTTTGGAACTTCTGTGAGTGTAATGTTTACTGTTCATTTTTATTATTTATTTCACTTTTGTTTATTATCTACCTCACTTGCTTTGGCAACGTTAACACGTTTCCCCATGCCAATAAAGACCCTTGAATTGAATTGAATTGAATTGAGAGAGGAGGGGAGAGGGGGAGGATGGGAGTGAGGGGAGATATAGGGAGAAAAAGAGAGAGGGGGAGGAGGGGAGAGAGGAGAGATATAGGGAGAAAAAGAGAGAGGGGGAGGAGGGGAGAGAGGAGAGATATAGGGAGAAAAAGAGAGAGGGGGAGGAGGGGAGAGAGGAGAGATATAGGGAGAAAAAGAGAGAGGGGGAGGAGGGGAGAGAGGAGAGATATAGGGAGATAAAGAGAGAGGGAGGAGGGGAGAGAGGAGAGATATAGGGAGAAAAAGAGAGAGGAGAGATATAGGAGGAGGAGGGGAGAGAGGGGAGATATAGGGAGAAAAAGAGAGAGGGGGGGAGGGGGGAGAGAGGAGAGATATAGGGAGAAAAAGAGAGAGGGGGAGGAGGGGAGAGAGGAGAGATATAGGGAGAAAAAAAGAGAGGGAGAGGGAGAGATATAGAGAGAACTGCTATCACATTTTTGTTGGTCCGTTCATAGTCATGTCAATAAAGCACAAAGAGAGATGAAAACTATGGAGAGGAAAGAAGAAGAGAGAGATGAAAAAGAGGATGAGAGAAGATATTTTAGACGAGGTGAGGAAAATGACAGAGCCAACAGAGGGATGGTGGCAGAGGACAAGGAAGACTGGGAGAGAAAGAGAGAGAGAGAGAGAGGAGAGAGAGAGAGAGTAATGGGTTAACATGGAGAGTAGGGTTGTCAATTCCAAGTCCAAATTTTCCTCATTGAAGAGAATTAGAATTTCAGTGTAGACTACTTCCTGAATGGGCTGGAATTGAAATGGATTTGACCCCAGCACTGCTGGAGAGAG
>NW_026290796.1:197500-262159 GCF_023373465.1 Oncorhynchus keta
CTATAGGAATATGTACTGTAGGCTATAGGAATATGTACTGTAGGCTATAAGAATATGTACTGTAGGCTATAAGAATATGTACTGTAGGCTATAGAATATGTACTGTAGGCTATAAGAATATGTACTGTAGGTTATAGGAATATGTACTGTAGGCTATAAGAATATGTACCGTAGGCTATGAATATGGCTAGGCTAAGAAGGCTATCCTTATAGGGGTCCTTATAGGGTCCTTATAGGGGGAATATGTACTGGGTCCTATAGGAATATGTACTGTAGGGGTTCCTTATAGGGGACGTTATAGGGGTTCCTTATAGGGGTTCCTATAGGGGACCTTATAGGGGTTCCCCACAATTTCAACTTGAAGAACCACTAACGGATAAGGAACCTTTACCTTTTAGAGCAGGGGTGTCAAAGTCAAATGGACGGAGGGCCAAATAAAAATTTAGCTACAAGCCGAGGGCCGGACTGTTCGAATGTTCATTGAAAATTTTTTAAATGACGCATATAGTCTAGTGAACCTATATTGAACCTATGAAAACCTAACAAATATATTCCAATATGATCAGATAAATAAAGCAATATTTTCTTATGGCTCTGTCAGTAATCTTTAATTTTCAACAGACACAAAAGAAAATTTCCTTTATATAAAAATCCCCATAACATGAACATTAAATGAAAGAAACCGGTATTCAAGGCCATCAGTAGCCTATATTTTCTATTTTAGCAAAAGTGGGCTAAATTTATCAAAGAAAAAAACAATAATAGCAATTTTCTATCATCCACTCAACTGAAATATTTTTAATATAATTGGATTGAAATACAATAAAATAAAGTGCAAAAATCTATTAATCAAAAACAACACTTTGTTTAAGGAATAGTAACATGCAGTGAAAACAAATATTAAACTTTAACTTTTAGAAAACTTGAACTGAGTAAAAACTCTAAATATGTGATTGCAATAATGTACTTGTTTGAGGTTGAGGTGATATGGTGGTGTCCCATCTTTTCCACAAGGAATCAATGTTCAGGGGGGTAGGCTCTGAGCTGAGGAAATCCTCAGAATAGTGGAGGTGTTCAGCAGGAATATCGACTTCTGTGTGATGTTTTGTTCAAGTTCATCAAAGAAAACAGTTGTTCACACAGGTATGTGCAAACATAGAACGTTTGAGCAGCCTGGATGCGCAGCTGGGGCATTGTGTCGGGGAGGAAACGGGCTAACTCCGCAACCCACTGCATATTTTGCCCTCAGTGCATCATTGCATTGGAGGTCAATCAACTCCATTTGGAGGTTTGGTGGTGAGCTTTCCACGTCAACAGCAAATGGGTTACCGAGGCAGTTCCAACCTGCTTTTTTGTGCTTCAAAGTCAGCAAATCGGCGTGAAAGTAGCGGCAAGCATACCTATTTTATCAGCCAACTGTGCGCTCGGGAAGCACTATAAGAATTCTCTTTCATGGTCTGGCAGCTGGGAAAGTGGCTCAAAGAATTTCCGCATCTGCGTCTCCCACAGAGTCAGTTTGGTTTTAAATGCCTTCACTGTACTGTACATATCAGAGATGACAGGACCCTGCAGCTGCAAGTTCATTGCATTCAGATGACTCGTAATGTCACACAGAAAAGCCATTTACAGAAACATTTGTCTGTAGTTGTGTTGTGTCTATCCCTTTGCTGTCCAAGAACAGACAAATCTCCTCACGAAGGAAACATCTTTGAAGCACCTTACCCTGGCTTAGCCATATGCACCTCTGTGTGATAAGGCAAATCACCATGCTCCGTTTCTAACTATCAGAAATGCCTTGAACTGGCGGTGATTCAAACCTTTGGCTCTGATAAAGTTAACTGTAGGCGTGATGATGGAATATGTCCATTTTCAAGGCTTTACCGACAATGTACTTCCTGGTGTATGATACAATGATAAGCTGTCAGCTCACCTGTCGCGTTTTCCTCTTGCATCTTTTCCCGAATATGCCACCAGTCCGCTCCTGTGTCCACACATCGCAGGTGTACGTCGGTTGTCAAACCCACGAATTTTTCCCAAGGCAGCTCCATCTCATTTACACATCTTGACACCTCTTCATACAAATCATGCCCCGTAGTTGTGCCATGCATAGGACGTAAAGCCAAAAACTCCTCTGTCACGCTTAGGCTGGAGTCCACTCCGCGGATGAAAATTGACAACTGGGCAATGTCAGAAATGTCGGTGCTCTCATCCACAGCCAAGGAATATGCAATGAAATCTTTTCCCTTTTTCACAAGCTGCTCTTTTAGATTGATGGACAACTGGTCTACTCTTCGGCAATGGTGTTTCTGCTCAGACTCACATTTAAAAAAGTTGTTTTTTTCTGGGCAAAGTCTACAAACTTTAATCATGCAGTTTTTGATGAAATCCCCCTCCGCAAATGGCCGGGCTGATTTAAAGATCTCTTCTGCCAAAATAAAACTGGCCTTGACAGCAGCCTGGCCTTGTGATTTGGCTTTTTTGAACAGAGCCTGTCGAGATTTGAGGCCTCGTTTTAATTCCTCTGCCTTTTGTAGCCTTTGTTCCATGTCCATATTCTTGTTTTTGTCGCGTGTTTCAGTTTCATAATGTCGTCTCAGATTATACTCTTTCAGTACCGCCACACTTTCTCCACACAGAAGACACACAGGTTTTCCAGCTACCTCCGTGAACAAATACTCCGACTCCCACCTTGTTTGAAACCCCGGTTCTCAGTGTCCACCTTCCGTTTTGCCATTTTTGATGGGTATCTGCAGTTAATTTTACTGTGATGCTGACAACTGCTGGCAATGCAGAAATGAAGCAGCTTACTGCTCGGTCTCACCGTTGCATTGTGGGAAATGTAGTATTGGTGCGTGTAAAAGTCTCGGGCTGGGCTTGCTGCAGGTCTCCGGTTTAATAATAAATCAAGATCATCCCAGGGGCAGTAAAAACCTTTCGCGGGCCGGATGTGTCCCCTGGCCTTGCTGACATATGTGTTTTAGAGTGTAGTCTGTAGATAAGAAATAGCATTAAATGAACAGGCTATTGTTGTATAAATGTGTTTAATAGTCTACACAGGGTTGCAGTGGGCTATTCAAATGGCTACCTAGAGTGTTTCTTAAAGTCTACCAGGGCTACAATGAGGTTAGGTTAGGGTTGAAAGTTGGGTTAGGTCCTTGGGTTAGGGTTAAAAGTTGGGTTAGGTCTAAGGTAAGGGACAGTTTTAGATTTTGATTAATCGTTTTGCAGGTCAGCAGTGTCCTTATTGTGTCTCCCAGGCTGCAGTGTCCTTATTGTGTCTCCCGGGCTGCAGTGTCCTTATTGTGTCTCCCAGGTTGCAGTGTCCTTATTGTGTCTCCTGGGCTGCAGTGTCCTTAATGTGTCTCCCGGGCTGCAGTGTCCTTATTGTGTCTCCCGGGCTGCAGTGTCCTTAATGTGTCTCCCGGGCTGCAGTGTCCTTATTGTGTCTCCTGGGCTGCAGTGTCCTTATTGTGTCTCCTGGGCTGCAGTGTCCTTAATGTGTCTCCTGGGCTGCAGTGTCCTTATTGTGTCTCCTGGGCTGCAGTGTCCTTATTGTGTCTCCTGGGCTGCAGTGTCCTTATTGTGTCTCTCGGGTTGCAGTGTCCTTATTGAGTCTCCCAGGTTGCAGTGTCCTTATTGTGTCTCCCAGGTTGCAGTGTCCTTATTGTGTCTCCTGGGCTGCAGTGTCCTTAATGTGTCTCCCGGGCTGCAGTGTCCTTATTGTGTCTCCTGGGCTGCAGTGTTCTTATTGTGTCTCCTGGGCTGCAGTGTCCTTAATGTGTCTCCCGGGCTTCAGTGTCCTTATTGTGTCTCCCAGGTTGCAGTGTCCTTATTGTGTCTCCTGGGCTGCAGTGTCCTTAATGTGTCTCCCGGGCTGCAGTGTCCTTATTGTGTCTCCCGGGCTGCAGTGTCCTTAATGTGTCTCCCAGGCTGCAGTGTCCTTATTGTGTCTCCTGGGCTGCAGTGTCCTTATTGTGTCTCCTGGGCTGCAGTGTCCTAATGTGTCTCCTGGGCTGCAGTGTCCTGATGTGTCTCCTGGGCTGCAGTGTCCATCCAGGAATACTCCTGGGCAACAGTGTCCTTAATGTGTCTAACCAGGGCTGCAGTGTAACCTTATTGTATCTCACCCGGTACTGCAGTCCAACCCTAATTGAACTCCAGGAATAAGTGTCCAAACCTGTGTCTCCTGGGCACAGGAATAATCAGTCCTACCCAGTGAGATTCAGTGGAAAACTAAGTCAATATAGTTGAAGTAAATAGTTGATCCAACGAGGATACATATCCATCCAGGAATAATCATCCAACCCTGTTTAGAACACAGGAATAATCATCCAACCATGTTTAGAACACAGGAATACTCATCCAACACTGTTTAGAACACAGGAATAATCATCCAACCCTGTTTAGAACACAGGAATAATCATCCAACCCTGTTTAGAACACAGGAATAATCATCCAACCCTGTTTAGAACACAGGAATAATCATCCAACCCTGTTTAGAACACAGGAATAATCATCCAACCCTGTTTAGAACACAGGAATAATCATCCAACCCTGTTTAGAACACAGGAATAATCATCCAACCCTGTTTAGAACACAGGAATAATCATCCAACCCTGTTTAGAACACAGTAACAGGAATAATCATCCAACCCTGTTTAGAACACAGGAATAATCATCCAACCCTGTTTAGAACACAGGAATAATCATCCAACCCTGTTTAGAACACAGGAATAGCATAACATTGACTCTAAATTTGATCTAGTAAAAAACAGAACCAAGACCAAGTAATAGGAATAATAGGCAATAGTCTCCAAAGTGTCTTATTCTGACCCACTGTACAGCAGCACCACCTGGAGGACGGTTATATAAATGCATTTCACACCATGCCACAAAATAAAGAGCACATTTCTAATTGATTTTGGTTGTTGTTGTGAAAGGTAATATGATATTTACAGAAAAAAAACTGTAATTTTCCTTAAAGTATATGCATATTTGATTACTAATGTTACGGCCCCGACTACAACAACAAAATATTTAAATACATGTAGTTTTGTCCTTGAAACCTTTAATCAAAATACTGTAGAATTCCATTCATTCCTATGGAGGAATGCTCCTACTGGGGAGTGTCAATATGGTAGACCAGCGGTTTCAAAGCATAGAGAATGATAGAGGCCTCTAGTGGCCAAAAGGCTGTATAGCATGGGCAGCACCATTTAGAGCTTCCACCATTTTTATGTACTCAACTGGGTGGGACTTCCAACTTCATTGGCTGATCACTCCTAGTGACCATGTTGGAGTGATGTCCTACCAGGACAGCCAATCGTGAGAAAGAGAATTTACTACTTCAAAATGGATATTGCCTCATGTTGTCACAGACGCTTTAGAGTACCACAGTATTTGTCAGAATACCCATAAAACCTAGTGGTCAAACAAGGAAATGTTTATCATAAAGAACTAAAGGTGCCTACACGAAACACAGCCCTTATTTGAAATGTTTCTGATGATGTAAAAAGGGCTTTGTAAATACATTTGATTTTGATTTAGAAGAAGAAAATTGACTACAGCAAATTGGAGATTGCCTCACAGACGCCATAATGGGAATGATATGGGGATTTCTCTATGAGTTGTCACCGTGAGTCATTCTCTATGATCTCAATGGAGTCATGGGGAAGAGCTCAATTACATCCTCCTCGTGTCCTCTTTCCTCATCTCCTTCTCAAAACCCATTGGAGGAAAAGGTCAGAGGGGCTGGACTTTAGCTTTCTCATCCAATGGGTTTTGAGGAGAAGAGAGGATGTGAGAAAGTTTTGTGTGGCTGATTGGGCTGCACAACTTAATAAACCAGTGTAGCATATTAGCTATTCTCCTAACCTACCAAGTTAATTATCCTATCCTGCAGCGTTAATTCTCCTAACCTGCCATATCAACTATCCTAACCTGCTACGTTAGTTCTCCTAACCTGCTACGTTAGTTCTCCTAACCTGCTACGTTAGTTCTCCTAACCTGCCAGGTTATAGATAAAGGGATAAATAGTGTATTGCTTTTAAACATGTGCATGTTTTTCTCCTCTGACAAAACAAAAGCTGATTCAAACTGGGTTTGGCAGATTTCAAAACTCTTCTGCAGTAGGAAACATGACTATCCTCAATGAAAGGTGGCTGTTGAAGAGAGGACGACACTCTTCCCGTTTGCCAACTAACGAACTGACACACTGCTCGACCACGCAACCCACACGGAGCAGAGAGGGTTTCTGTGTCACGGAGTTTCTGTGTCAGAGCAGAGGGACGACACTCTTCCCGTTTGCCAACTAACGAACTGACACACTGCTCGACCACGCAACCACTTATTGGTTTCTGGGTCACGGAGCAGAGAGGGGGTCTTTTTCTCAAACAAGAATGTCCCCAACTCTGCAGTTACCCATTCTTCTCTCAATGGCCTGGTTACATATGCCTACATACATATGCCTGGTTACATATGTAAACAAGTGGGAGGTGGGAATTTACCCTTTGTGAGGTCGTAAATACCATTTGGATGCATTGAAGTGCTTTGAACTCGTTGAGAAAAATACTGATTGGCTAATGGCCAACAAGCTGTGCAAGTAAAGCCATCATGCATGTAAACCAATTATAGTGTTCAAAAACCATATTAATACACTGAACACAAATATAAACGCAAGAAGTAAAGTGCTGAGGATTATTTCTGTCTGTAATAAAGCTCTTTTGTGGTGAAAAACTCCTTCTGATTGGCAGGGGCCTGGCTCCCCAGCGGGTGGCCCTTGCCCTCTCAGGCCCACCCATAGCTGCGCCCCTGCCCAGTTATGTGAAATCCATAGATTAGGGCCAAATGAATTAATTTCAGATGACTGATTTCCTTATATGATCTGTTACTCTGCAGAATCTTTGAAATTGTTGCATGTTGTGTTTATATTTTTGTTTAGTATAGATAGCTTTTTATGAACAATGGTTTGTTGTTGCATTTAACTCCTGAAAGTTCTCGAGGTAATTTCAGTAGTAGATGACATCAGAGGTCAGCATGTGGGGAAGTGGGAGCTCGGGATGATAGAGGAGTTTCCCACTAGTAATTACCAGTTGGAGGGCCGTTCAAGTGGATTTTTCCCAGTCCTATGTGGTAATTTCCCACTTCCCACTTGGATACGAACGCATCAATAGTGTAAACAATTCAGGGTTTATGTAGGCCCGGGAGGAATTTGCACATGGTGATACGGGATTGCAGTGTCCTTAATGTGTCTCCCAGACTGCAGTGTCCTTCCGGCATGAGCCAGGTGCCGCCAAATGCGAATTCGGTTCAAAACAAGGTGAAGCACGTGGAGTAATGATTTATGATAGTTTCATATGCATGTCATCGGCCTAAGTGTTCGGTGTTGATAAAATCCCCATTATGTGCTTTAGCTGCCTTTCCAATATTGGAAAACTCGACCATTTTATCGAAAAGACATATATGATCCTGAACGATGCACCATGCTGCCTTGTTGACTATTATGAATGGGCAGCGCAGATTACTGTTCCTTTTGAGAGGAGCTCCTCGCTACCGGTCAAGTGCAACCCAGGTTCAGCTTAATCGAACGCCTTCAATATCCAGCAGGTGTGCGGGCTTAGTAACTAGAAAACAAATACGGAACTAGCCGCGCACCTGCAGGATATTTAAGAAGACGTGACCGAGTCTTCTCATTTTTAAATCGATATACAAATCGCGGTGGTGAGTATACCTAGACCACAGGTGTTATGGCAACTTGTAGTGCAATCATTATTCACATAACAGGTCGGCGATTAACTTTTAATAAATTAACGCTTAACTTTTTTATTTATTTTTACATTCATCTGTTTTTTTACAGGCTATAGCAAATGCACGCTAAAAGGCTTTAGTAACAGACTATGCACACTAGACTAACATTGATTTGTTAGTCACTCACTCAGTTATCATTAAAATGACATAGTCACGGGGGAATGTCTAGAATTGACGGTAATAAGAGTAATAATAATAATGCATTTGGCCTCTTATTTCTGCCCATTGGCAAATTTAGTAATTGCATGAAATTGATCATACAATTTTTAAATTGTTTGCCCAATGGTAGAATGACAGGAAATGAACTTGCAGTCGGCAGGTTTTCCTAGGAGGAATACTGGGTCATAACAGACTTGGTGGTTTCTTTTTCTCCTTTAGTCATGGTTCTTCCTGGGCTTCAGGTTTGGAGATGGATACTCTTTGCCTGCATTCACTGGCTTTGTGTCTGTCAAGAGACTCCAAGACCGTAAGTCCATCTGCAGTTAGAATTTAGTGATCAGACTTGTCAGAGCAATTTTTCACCTATCCTTTCTGCAGATCTTTATCCCCTCTTGTATATTTCAACTGGCTTTGGGTTTAGAGATGTACTGATTTTCCTGTTGCCGGGTGTGTTCTCTGTAGGGTTTACATGGTAGCCGTTCCTGCAGTGATCCAGGCAGGCTCAGAGGCCAAGCTTTGTGCCAGCCTTCTGCAGCCCAACGAGACCCTGGTCATGACCGTATCTCTGATGGCCGACGGGCAGAACAAGAGACTTCTCCACCAGAGTTCTGACCAAGAGTTTCACCGCTGTTTCCAGTTTCAGGTCAGCCCAGCACTGGTGGACTTTCAGAACCATTCCATTAAGAGTGGACTGTACTGCTCAGCTTTGATGCATCGCTTAGGTTCTTTGTGCAATGCCAGCTTGTTTTATGGCAAATGTCAGTGGTGGCCTACTAGAACTTTTCTTCCAATTTGTACCAGGTTTTGATTGAATGCTAGTATATACTATTGAGACCATTTCTATATGTAACTTCCAGTAGGCTGAATGCATAATGGGATCCCTGCAGGAGTTAACCGCTCTACCTTGAAGTGGCTAGTGGCTCTTACCAACTGGGCCACACGGCACCACATTTGAATGTCCTATGTTATCGGTCCGTTTGTTCACCGGCGTTGCCCCGTTTCCGTCCCTGACAGGCGCCTAGTGTGAAGAGCGACGAAGTGCAGAACTTTAAGGTGGAGGTTCGAGGAGAAACATTCCTATCAACAGAGGAGAGAAGGGTCATGATCAAACCCTACAGCCCCATGACGTTCATCCAAACGGACAAACCAATCTACAACCCAGGACAAACGGGTAATGTTAGAGCCGGTACACCTTTAGTCTGGTTGCTAAGAAACGGGCCAATGTTCTGTAATGGTTTACTCCGGGGCTTTGACCTTTTTGGGCCCCTGACCCCACTTTGACATCAACAGTTATCCACGACCCCACCGTGCTCCCTTTGTTTATTTGAGGCCATAACAGTATTACAATGAAGTACTGTCGGACTGAAATCTGAAGGAAGTATTGTTTGAAATGCATTAGGCAATAATTGTGTAGAAAAGAACACCATCATTGCTGGCAATGCTCTTCCCCAGTCTGTTCTAACGTCATGCGTGGCTTATGAGGATTGTAGAGAGAAACGGTAGACATCTGAAGAGCCTCGTTGTTCAGGAATGTGGTGCAGATGCAGTAAATCCCCCTGGGTTCAATCAGGATATGTACACTGGAATCAGGCTGGAAATCCTCAACCAGTATTTCTGGGAATCCTTGGAATTGAGAAAGTTGCCTGAAATTCTGCTTCTAATATTCTCATTGTGTTTGTCGTTGGCTGTTTACAGTGCTTTTTAGAGTCGTCACCTTGGATACCCATTTTAGCCCCGTCAATCAGCTGGTGAGTTGAAAATATACGTTTGACAATAGTATTTTAGTTCAGTCTCTACTATTTCAATCCACGATGCAGAAGTGTCACACTACTGTGATGGACATAGCAGTCTGGTATTATGTACAGCAATCAACCAGCCAGGACATGAGGCTTCCTTTCATATAGGTCAGATTGGAATGTATGGGATCATCTTTTCCCGAGATTGAATTGCAAATGCTACATGTGATGTTTACGTTAAGTGACCAAGCCAATCACCTGTCTAGTAGCTGTAGACGGCTATGCTCTGTTTTGTCATTGGAGTTCTTAATGAAACATGACTCCATCTCTTGTCTTTGCCCTTCACAGTACAACATTGTGGAACTTGAGGTAAGATCCTTGTTGGTGTAACTTTATGTTGACTGTCTGTGTAAAGACTGCAGCATTATGACTCCCCTGCTAGCTAGGTCCTCATATCCACCTACTGTAGAAGATACTTCCAATCAGCGTTGTGTGTAATCTGGGCCCTCTTCAGTAGATGAATGTTGCAGATAGAACTGACTCCTTGTCCTGTATACCGTTGTGAACTTTCCACAACGTCGTGTCCTGCTGAACATGCCCCTTCCTATGAACCAACAGGATGTTAATCACAACCGGATTGGACAGTGGGTCAACACTACATCCAGTGGCAACATTCTGCAGCTTTCTCACCCCTGAACTCTGAAGCACCTGTAGGATCCTATACCATTGTAGTGTGGATTGGTGAAGAGAAAATCTACCACAACTTCAAGGTAGAACAGTATGGTAGGTTGAGTTTCTCTTTCATGCTCGGTAATGTTGCATCAATGCATCACAATCCTGGAACGTTGTGGAGTTGACTGCTGTTCTTTTTATCTGTAGTTTTGCCCAAGTTTGAGATCAAAATGAACCTCACTGACAAGATCAGTGTTGTTCAAGAAGAGTATGAAGTGAAAGTGTGTGCAGAGTGAGTAAACACTATTGGTGATTTGCAATGTACTGTAGTTACAAGGTGATGTGTAACTCCACTACACGTCATTAATTATCTCATTACGTGAAGGCAGACCTGGGTTGAATTACTATTAGAAGTATTTAATTTATTTACAGTGATATAGGTGATCAATGTCAGAGGTATAGAATACAATATAAACATATGAGATGAGTAATGCAAGGTATGTAAGCATTACTAGTGACTAGTATTCCAATGATGTCAAGTCTGTAGGCAGCAGCCTCTGCTAGTACTGTAGCTTCATTTGATAATACACTTGGAAATGTATGCATTTGAGGATACTCAAATACACTTATTTAAATCTAAAAGTCCTTAAATATGCATGTGGTCTGCATTAATGACCCATGCTAATTGAAGACCTATAGTGCTACTGCGCAAGTCTTAAACTGCTGCTAGGATCCCTGAGATTTGTTAGTGGCATTTACATGAACAGCTGGTTCTTCGGTCATAAAGCATCTCAAATTAGGATGGCAGTTCTAGGATCAGGTCCCAGCCTGACATGTGACCTTGTTCATTATGATCTATAGTTAAAACTGATCCCGTTCTGAGGCTCTATGAATACAGGTCCAGATTCATTGACCGTGTTAAACGCCTGACTTCAAGCCTTTAGGTCTTATGTTTTTAATATGGTAACTGGATGTAGGAAGTTGACACTTGTCTTGTTGTGAATTGAAATCAGATACACGTATGGGCAGCCTGTACCTGGTAAAGCAGGGGTCAAGTTGTGCCGACCTTTGGTGGACAATGCAGTGATACCAATAACAATTGATGAGCGAAATCCACAAGGAGTTCCTGATTACACACCTCCATGCCACAAAGAGTCAATAGAGGTCTGTATGCTTTCCTAAAACGAGTAGTGCTGTTTTTACCAACATGTTACATTTTGAATGGGATTTAAATGTGTTTTTATGTGTGGTTCTGCTTGCTTTTCCTAGATGGACCATACTGGCTGTGCTTCTTGTGTCTTCAACATGGCACTTTTCACAAAGAATGCAGGAGAGAAATTGCTTGGAGACGTGTTTAGTTTCCATGCAGAAGTACAGGAGGAGGGGACAGGCAAGTCCTCATCACAATCATTATGAGATGCATCATGTTGTTGACTCAATACAAACCCTTCATTTCACTTCAGCTGATGGCGACTTAACTGTTGCCTGTTTAATTAGATCAGGTTCCCTAACTGTCCTGGGGTTCCCCCTGAGTTTTGGTTTTTGCCCGAGCGCTACACAGCTGACTGAAATAACCATCTCGTAATGTAGTTTTGATTTGAATCGGCTGGAGTGCCAGGGCAAGAAACTACAAGGTGCACCCAGGGGGTCCCAGAACTGAGTTTGGGTTACTCTGCGTTGGCTCAAGGTTTTGTAAGAAAGGGCTTTTTGACCGTTGGTGCTGCAGCAGGGTGTTGTGTAATGCTGTTTTAATGGAAGCTGTTTCTGTATTGTGAAATAAAACTATATTTGTTTTCATTTGACAGGTATTACTATGTGATTGGAGAATTCACATTTGTTGACACGCCCCCAAATCTACTGTCTGAGGCAAAAAAATGTAGAACTGTCCTATGTGATTGGAGAATTCACATTTGTTGACACATTTAGCAATCCCAAAATCTATGAGCATGGATCAATTATCAAAGGCAAGGTAAGTCCAAATGTTCATTCCTGTTGCATTGTGGATGCTTGGTTTGTCCTGCTTCCTGAACTAAAACCAGTATGACATGGTGTTATAACATTTAAATTACTATTTTTATCATCAATAAAGTACCTGAAAACAGGGGAGAAATAATCACGAGAGTGATACGGTGTTGTATTCTCAAGTCAACATTTAGTTCAATGAGAAAAGACCGCGAATTTCCCCAGGAATATGGAGACCAGAGCAATCGATCTCCGGCTCATTAGTTTAAGAGCATTTCGTAGATCACAGATTAACACTTTTAGGCACCACAAAATAAAGTAATCAATATAACGTTTATACATTACTCTCACAATTCGTACCCTTTGACAGATTTGAACTTTAACACAATTATATGAATGTTATCAATCTCTATCAACTAATACTGAATGCATCTTTTTGACCTTAGATGTTTTAAGATCCTCACATACTATGAACTTACTAATACTTTTCAATGTATAACAGGCTATGAATATGTCCTTTAACCTGTCACAGTGTCACTTCATTCATACAACACCCCTTTTTCTTCAGATAAATGCTGTTGGATATAACAACACACCCATCTCTGACATGTTAGTCTACCTGTTCGAGGAGAAAGGCTGGTCCTCATATCTACGACTACAGAACCTAACCACGGACAGTCGTGGTATTGCCAGGTTCTCCGTCAACACAACCAGTCTGCCCAAAGAGAATATTAACCTCGTAGTAAGTATGATTCCTTCTAGGTTTGAGAGACTTTATACTCTATGCCAGTGTCTGGGACTAAACAATATCTACGTTTTAAATAGAACTATAACTAATTAAACTTATAATAAAGAGTATATCTAATTAATAATGTCAATTCATAAGGAAGGATTGTGGCTTTTTAAGCAAGCAAAAGGGTCGTTAACCTACGGTTGAACCGACTCAACTTAGCTCTGGGATGTTTAGATAAGATGGAGAGTTCCAGATAATGGAAAAGTCTTCTAAATGGTGATGGATGAAGGTGAAGATTCCAGAAGTTAATCTGGATAAGTGAGTGAGCTAGTGGGTTGGAATCAACTTTTGAACCTGTTCTTTCCTGGTCATAGGAGGAAAGACATTTTATAACCTACATATTTAGTATATAAACTGTTTGTGGTTTCATGGCAGTGAGCTCCGAGAATAAATACTATCATCTAATTTTGATAAGACTGGTCTTTTATACAAATAAGAATCTTACAAATTCTTAAACAGAGTGCATTTAATTAATGAACGCATATAGGAATTATGACATTCCTGTGACGGGGCAACCGAAACGTGCACCGCTTGGGGTCCCCAGGACTGTTGGGGAAACGATGCCCAGAGGTCATGACCTTAACAGGCTAGGTGGAAGTAAGGTGGATCTGTTACCATATTGCTTCCTGTCATCCCCTCAGATCCCCACTGTATATAGGACGGGTTCTAGGGGTTGATTTAGGATTGGGCCTTTAGTTACTGTTCCTTTCCAGGTGAGCGACACCCCACAAGTGGAGTACCCAGGATACAGGGTCCCCTATTTCAACAGAGGGCAACACCTACTCTCGCTGATCCAGCCCGCTGACATTAAACCGTCCAGCTCCCTGGCTATTCAGAAGGTGGAGAAACCACTGGCGTGTGGGCAGGCGGTGTCCATCACCATCCGCTATGCCATCGTAGGGGAGACTGTCCCAAAGGGCTCTGTGGCTGTCCTCTACCTGGTGAGTAGAACCAGGAACAACCTGCAAACCCATGGTGCCTCTCAAATAGCACCATATTTCCTATTTGCACTCCTTTTGACACACTTTCATAGGAAGGATGTTCCTAAACTACACCAATAGTCCTAATCAACCACCGTAACCCAACCTTGCGCATGTTAAAAATTGGAATTCGTAATATACATTTATCAAATTCATAACCTATAGAAAATGGATGATGGGCATCCACAAATGAATAGGTGCTAACGTATCATGCTAATTGGAGTCTTGGATTTGTTAACCGTGTTACGTCTACCCCGTGAGTCCAGGTTGCAACGTCTCCACTCTGTTGCTGAGAACTGTTTCCTTTCCCTCCAGGCCTTGTCCAGAGGGGTCATAGTTCAGCATGGACACATCAATGTTACTGTGCAGCAGGACAGTCCTGGTGAGTGAGTTTCATTAAGTGATTCTGAACATTCTGGAAGGTGCTTAATGAGTGACCTGCTCTTGCGTTGCAGTAGCTGAGGGTGACGTCACCTTGACGTTGGCAGTGGTCCCAGAGATGGCGCCGGTGGTTCAGCTCCTGGTGTACAGTATGCTACCCAGTGAGACTGTCATCGCCCACAGCATGAACTTCCCCACTGAGAAATGCTTCAGGAACAAGGTGTGTGGAGGAGTCTGGCATATCCCCAGTAACTGTATATCACAAACATTGTTGTCCCTTTATGAAAGGTGTCCAGTATTTCCATGCAGACTGTATCATACCTGGAGTAATGGTATCTGTGTCTGCCAGGTGTCGGTGGAGTTCTCTCCCTCCAACGCTGTCCCAGGGGAGGAGAACACCCTGCATCTCTCGGCCCGGCCCGGTTCCCTCTGTGGCCTCGGTGCTGTTGACCAGAGTGTTGGCGTCATGGAGCCAGGGAAGAGGCTGGATGCTGACAAGGTAACACGGCTCACTGAAGTGAACAGCGGTGGTACCACCGTACCTACTGTTTTGGTGGTGCTGGGAATTACAACCAGTGACTACAGCAGACATGGAGTGGATCTGTTCACTGTTGGGAGCTTTTATCAAATGTGATGGGACTCATTCTCTGGCTTGAGGCCCACTTTCTATTGTCTCTCAGTAACTGGAAAGCACCTCCTTGTTGATGGGACAACTTTCTAAACGTTTTAGCAATGGACAACAAAATGGAGTGTTTCCCAAGTAGTCGTTTCGGTCTGTTCTGTTTGGTAATTTCACACCTCCCTGTTGTCCCTTTCCAGATATTTGATTTGTTACCGGTCAAGGAGACGACCTATATTCCCTACGAGCTTGAAGATCCGGTAGCGTGTTTACGCGTTAGACCAAGGAGATCCATAATACCACACCCATATGGACCGTCTGAGCAGACAAACGATCCTTATGCAGTTTTTCAGGTAAATATTTCTGCCCTGTTTTCTCAACTTGATGAATCAGTCACCATACTGTTACAATGTGTTAATCTTACACTGTTAAACTTAATAGAATGACAAACAGACTTTTATTACTAAATTGGTTCTGCTTTTTCTAGACACTGGGATTGAAGCTAGCGACTAACCTGGATATAAGAGTACCTTCCTGCCTCAGTTACCAGGGGAACCAGTACTATCGCTCCTATGGTGAGATGTCCTGACCAACCCTTATTCTCATTGCCAAGTCTAATGAATCTTGGGTTATGGATGACCTTTTGCTAGAATAACAAAGCCTGGTTAAACTGGTCTAAACACTGCATGCACTCACTGAGCCCAGCAGCATTCAGTCTATTTTTAACTTGACACTAATGGCCATGTTTTGTGTCGGTAGTAGCTTACAGCCCAATGGCTAGGCCTGGATCAGCGGGTCCTAGACTTGAAATGGCTGTGGCTGGTGGACTTGCCGCTCCACCTCCGCCACCCATACAGACGGTCCGTACATTCTTCCCTGAGACATGGATTTGGGACCTTGTGGAAGTTGGGTAAGTGCTCTGCGGAGTGAGGCCGACCTCTGGTGAAAGCCCTCTTAGCTCTTGCCTCATATCCAAACAGTAGTGGTGTAGATTAGGAACCTGAACCTCTGTAAACTGAGGAAAGACCCTTTGACCTCAATGGGTGTCCCTGGTTAGATAAAGCTTAAATGCATTTGTAACAACAAACTGTGTTGCAATTAGTCCTTCTCTATTGCTCACTTGGTGGCTTTCTGTTTGAACTCTGACCTCTGTATTCCAGGGAGTCTGGATCTCTAGATGTCCCCCTGACAGTCCCAGACACCATCACCACCTGGGAGACTGAGGTCTTCTGCCTGGCCCCCAGTGGCTTCGGTCTGGCTCCTCTGGTGGAGCTCACGGTCTTCCAGCCCTTCTTCCTGGAGCTCACCCTGCCCTACTCAGTCATCCGGGGAGAGCACTTTGAGCTGAAGGCCACTGTGTTTAACTACCTCTCCAAGTGCATCATGGTACGACACTGCACCAGGATGGTTTCTTGAGTTGTATTGTTATCTTACGCCGTGTTCCTCTTTGGCAGGTTTCTGTGACTCCAGCTCTTTCCTCAGACTACACTCTCACACCCTTGCGTGATGTCCAGGACTCCTCGTGCTTGTGTGCCAATGGACGAAAGACGTTCAGTTGGACAATGGCCCCCTCTGTCCTGGGTTAGTCTTCATCTGTTCAAACGGCAGAATGGATGTCAACCTGAGTTGTGTACTGTCACCGTATTGGATGTTGTGTAACCTGTACTGTGTGTAGGGGTTTTGAACGTGTCTGTTAGTGCGGAGGCTGTCCAGTCCCAGACTGCGTGTGACAATGGGGTTGTGAACGTACCGGAGAGAGGACGCGTTGACACAGTCACACGGAGCCTGCTGGTGAAGGTATGTAGTCTACTGCTGTGGGAGAACTAACGTTAGGTAGCACAGATACTGCCTCTGAAATGAATCCCTCTCCTCCTCCAGGCTGAGGGAACAGAGAAGAGCCACACCTACAACTGGTTGCTGTGTCCTACTGGTCAGTAATGAATCAACGTTGAATGTTCACGGTGGTTGACGTGATCATCTTCATTCAGCTCCTCTTTGTGTCCACAGGAGAAGCTCTGACGGAGGAGGTGGAACTGCAACTTCCCCAGAATGTGGTGGCTGGCTCTGCTAGGATTTCCCTCTCAGTTCTGGGTAAAATAAACCATTGTGTAGTGGTGGGAAGACGACCCTTCTCCAGTGACGATGCTGCTGTTTGCTGTAACGGAAGTCCCTTGTTTCTCTGTAGGGGACATCCTGGGTCGGGCCCTCAACAACCTGGATGGACTGTTGCAGATGCCGTATGGGTGTGGGGAGCAGAATATGGCCCTGCTCTCCCCCAATATCTACATCCTGGAGTACCTGAGGAACACAGAGCAGCTCACGCCAGCCATCCTAGAAAAGGCCACCAAGTTCCTCACTAGTGGTAGGAGAGTCCCTTAAAATCTGTCTATTAGATGCCAAATCCACAAACCGGGCTGGATTTGTCTAATTAGAGGATTTCGTTTTTTTATTTTAGTGTTTCTCCACGGTGTACCCTGCTGTCATGGTAACGGCGGAGCTGAATAACAGATGATATCAATGTCTTAACATCACTGACCCAACACATGGTTTTCTACTGTCTCATAGCACCCTATTCCTGTATGTCCTGGTTTTCACTCCAACCCTAATCTCGCTCCCCTTCTAATAATTAGCCGGTTGAATGGGGTTAATTCCAACTTGGTTGGAGGGTAGCTCTCCACGAACAGGGTTGGGGAGCCATTTGGGGCACAACTCTGGGAATAGAACAAGCGCTTGGTCACCGTTGATGATGATAACCCATCGGCAGGTTACCAAAGGCAGCTGAACTACAAGAATGCCGACGGTGCGTACAGCACGTTTGGACAAGGCTTGGGGAACACCTGGTGAGTACTTGGCTTGTTTTTAACCTACTGGTAGTTTCAGTGACATATTGACCAATCAAATGGCATCTCTGGCATGGAGATGATGGATAGGACAGCTGACGTGTGATGTCAGGGCTTTTAAATGAATACACTTCTTTCTTCAGGCTGACTGCTTTTGTCTTGAGATCCTTTGGCAAAGCCCAGTCTTTCATCTATGTTGACCCGGCAACGATGGAGCAATCCAAGACTTGGTTGGAACGTCAACAAGGCCAACATGGCTGTTTCAGAACTTTAGGGAAGCTCTTGAACAACCGAATGAAGGTATTTGTATTGCTAATAAACTGGTTGTCTGTTTCGTCAGACCGGCCATAGTTTGATTTCAACAGGCTAGTGTCTTGACATTGTTTTCTAGGGTGGAGTGACGGATGAAGTCACACTGACGGCTTACATCACTGCTTCAATGCTGGAGCTCAACATGTCCGTGACGGTAAGTAGCTTCACTCCATGGAACCATTCATTTTCTCTCACACCGTCATTACAGGCAACTCATTCAGCCTCCTGTATGAAATCTGTCTTACATCAACTGTCATTTACAGCTTCTACGACGTAGTGAAGTAATTTCTCTGCTAGTAGCCTATGAAATAACGAAGAATGGGCTTAGATATGTAAGGGAACACCCCCCTGAAATGGACAAAAATGAATGGGAAGTCATTGGCACTGGACAAACCATATCACTCAATTCGGCGTCGTTTTGTTCAAAGTTGATTGCAAATGCCATATGGCAAATGCCAGGTGTAACACTTTGAAAATCCAACAGGTGGCGAGCGCGCTCCACTGTGGTTTTTCATATTGCAAATGCAACAAGTCAACATCAAAAAGCAACATTTTTAAAAAGTGAAAAAAAAAATGCAAAAACCTAGCAACCCCTTAAAATGCTTTCTGGACTGTTTTTTGAAATTCTTTTGATTTGTGTCTACACACGTATAAGAACTTCATCAACATACTTTAGTCATTATTTATTTTTTTACTTGTGCATATGTTTTGTCCATTTGCAATGTGATTTCATAGGAAGTCAAAAGTAACTATTTTTGGGGCCAAATGCCATAAGAAATTTGACATGCTCAAAAATCCTGCAGAAATGCCAAATTGACTGGCCTGATGAACACAGGATGGCCGGGCATTGATCGCTCGTTGTGTTTTCTTTATGTTCATTGGTTTATGTTTTCTCACTTTTGCAAATTCACTGTGCATTTGCAATATGGTTCAATGGGCATTTACCATCACGAATTTGTCATGCTATAAAAATCTTGCAGGAATGCGAAATTGATGGCTGGGCAGTGATTCTGGTACCTCACTGTTTAAATATATTGCAACTGGACAATAGTCACCAGCAAGTCACTGTCCATCAGTCAATTGGATATCATTTGTTTAGTAGCCAACTATCACATACTACAGAGCTGGCCCAAAATTCACAACGCCTTCTATTCAAACCATAATAAAAACGTAGTTGCGTTCCAGCTGCGGGTCCAGTTCTGATGTTATGTGTAGGCCTAGCTGAGGCAACCCTGAATCCCAAGTTTTGGCTCGATAGGTCATTTGGTGCCAGAGCAAGACCCTAATTGGTGCTGAAAATACACTTTTTTTTCCCCCATGCCTTGCTACGGGGTCCGTCTATGGGCCGAGGCGGTCGCAATGCACCTAGTCTGGGACATTTCTAAATGTTGTCATTTTCGTGATGGTCAAAATGAATTGAAGTCATTGCAAATGTACGAGGCTGTTTCTCGGTCCGAGAACCTTCTAGAGCCACGTAACTCACCACGCACTCACCATCGACCTGAGGTCCAGAACAGATTTTGGAATTCTGACGTTTCTTTTAAAGTTCCAACAAGGTTAACTAATACAGGCACTGTGTCTCTACGCACCCCAATGGGTCCCTCCTGCCAAGCTGTGTGTGATTTAGTTTTTCTTTTACATTTTATGGGAAAAATGACTGATTTCCAGTTCATGGGGGTTGCCTAATCACACATGAAGTTTTGAAAAGATCTGACCTTTTTAACCCTTGGAAACAGCCAATATGACACCATTTAAGGCACTTCTGGTTGGCACAGGAAGCTATAAATAAACTCATATCCTGACTGGGGTATGCCTTTACAGAATCCTGAGTTATTTACGGAGGGTTTAGTGAGTTATTTCAGAAAATCACAAATCTCGCAGAGCTCCGCAGCACACTTTAAAAAGATTTGTATGAACACCCTGCAACTGGATCTGTAACTGTTTTAAAAAAACATCACCAATTTGACATTGTACGATTTCTCTTAAATGACGATAGATAAATGGCTGGTTCTTTTTTGTTATTGACACCAGAGGCTCCTTGACTTTGACGTGAAGCGGAAAAATTATTGCTCTATTTTCATTTTGGACCTTTCTTCCCAGAAAAATGGCCACAACTCAAACGTTGAGGCCCTGGAACAAGATGGCGTCTAGGCCAACTGCCCATTATGCCAAACCTACGCTCACCAAGTTTCGGCTTCGAAATATTTTCCGTTTAGAAGGCCACGTCGTGATTCGGGATGTTTTGTACATTTGCAATATGATTGCTTATGTCCTCTTGTGGGATTTACCGGGACAGTGGAAAAATGCAAATTGGATTATTTTATAAAACGGAAACCGAACGTCTGAGTTCGTTTGACTTCCCGGTAGATCCGGCCCTGCCGCACGGCCCGACGCCGTCCGTGAATTTTAGAAACGTTTTCGGAAGTTTAGTAAGGGACCGTATATTTGCAATATGGACTTTCTCACTAACCATATGGCAAAATGTTCCCTTAAGGTGTGTTGCTACTGATATCAGGCTCTGTATGCTACTGTAAAGTGAGAAAGGAAATGTGCTGTTGTCTGGTCCCAGATCTGTTGGTGTTTATTTTTAGAGTGCCATGCCTCTTTAGCAGGGGACCTCTGCATATACACAAATTATACCCTTTACAAATGTAATAAAATGTACAAGGACAAACAATCCCGTTCGTCAGCAAAAAGTGTTCCCTGATCAACAATTTGACCTGCCTGAGGCCCCAGAACAGCAAGTTGAATGGAACCCAGTCCAAACTGATCTGGAACCAGGCTGGCTTTTAATGTGCTGCTGTCATTCTGTGCTCTAGGATCCTGTTGTGGACCACAGCTTGTCTTGCCTGAAGAACTCCACCAGTGATTTGTCCAACACCTACGCTACTGCTCTGCTGGCCTACACCTTCACCCTGGCGGGTGACATGGAGACACGGGCCCGGCTTCTGCAGCACCTCGACACCATCTCATTTCAAGAGGGTGAGCGATATCCTGGTAGCGCTGTCTTGCCTTGATTGAGCATGCCTGGATAATGGAGTACTCCTAAAAGTGCAAACCATCTGGCACTCCAGATGGGCCCAATACAATTAATAATTTAAAAATATTGTTAAGAAAAAAATACCCTAAAATTGTTTTGGAAATTAATTTGGGAGGTCAGAACTTTGTATTGTGTAGTCTGTATTAGGGTGAATAAGAGTCCTTATTCTGGTGTGTGCTCCTCAGGGGGTCTCCTGCACTGGTCCCAGTCCTCCTCGGAGACCTCACCCTCCCTGGAGGTGGAGATCAGCTCCTACGTTCTGCTGGCGTCCCTCAGTGCCTCTTCTCGGTCGACCTCTGACCTGGGCTACGCCTCCCGCATCGTCAGGTGGCTGGTGAGACAGCAGAACGCCTACGGAGGCTTCTCTTCCACCCAGGTATACTTCCTAAACACCAGTGGTCTGAAACGGTGCACTAGTACAAACATTGACTCGTATCAGACCACAGGGCATGTGTTCTCCATGTCCAACCTGGTGAGGCTCACTTCCACTGAGAGCCTAAAAACCATCATCGTAATGGATGGAATTGGGATTTAGTCACTTTAGCAACTGTTCAATGTGAGGAAATTAATCAACCCTTTAAAATGGTCTCTTTTCATTTTGAACTGATTGTCCTGTGGTGTGCATGTCTAGGACACGGTGGTGGCCCTCCAGGCCCTGGCTCTCTACTCCACCAGGGTGTTCAGTAGAGGAGGAGCCAGCACGGTGACGGTAAGGTCTCCCAGTGGGGACCGGTGCCTCTTCCATGTGAACCAAAACAACAAGCTTCTGTATCAGGAGAGGGTGCTGCAGGACACAGAAGGGAAGTACAGCGTTGAAGTGCAGGGCAGTGCTTGTGCCTCAGTGCAGGTCAGTGAATACACATCTCTGCTCCAGTCCTGTGGCGCAAGATGCACTTTAATACACATTACAGGGAAGCTGTTTCTTCTGGCTCATAAAATGTTTGTATTCGGACAGGATGGTTTCCCTGACTTCCTCTTCTCTATCCCAGGTGGTGCTCCGCTACAACGTCCCTACTCCTACCAGAAGCACAACGCTCAGTATCCAGGTGACTCCAGAGATGGACTGCAACAGGAAGTCTTTGAGACCCAGAGTCACGCTGAAGCTCCAGTCTCTGTAAGAATGAAGGACAAATTTGTATGAATTATTTTAAATGTGTCATCTTGGAGTGTGATCTGCAGAATGGGTTTGACCCAAATGAATTAGTTTTGTTATACCTGTGTATAGGTTATTGACCTTCTCGTTGGTACCTCGGCTTGGATCAGTCAGAATGCTTATCTGGTCTTTATGGCTAAAATAATCCAAGCATTTGATTATTAAAATCCGTTGTCAATCATCTTTCTCAGATATCATGGAAAGGAGCTCACCACCAATATGATTATAGTGGATTTGAAAATGCTCTCTGGGTTTTCTCCAGATCCAGACTCTTTGGGGAGGGTGAGTTGTTGGGACCTTTATCCGTGGATGTCTTGCCTCATCTGTGTCCCTTTGTTTAAGGATGAAGGTTCTTTGTTCATGCAATATCAATGACTTGTCTTCACAGCTGAGGGGTTCAAGTCAAGTGGATCGTGTTGATATCAAAGATGACCATGTGTTAATGTACTTGACAGAGGTGAGGTGAAAACCATCTATCGGTTTGAAACCATTCACATGGCGCTTCATTTAAACATAATATATTTTGATGTACAGTTACTTCTGCTTCGATCATTTAATGACCCGTGTGTTTGTTTTTCTCCCAACAGCTGATATCACTACTTCCTTTCCGCATCACCCTGGACATCATACAGGAGCTCCCAGTACAGAATCTAAAGCCAGCAGTGGTCAAGATCTATGACTACTACCAGCCAAGTAAGTTACTCTACTAACCCCTCTTCTGGGGAACATTTGGTCAACTTGTTTTCATTTACTGAGACGGAGCTGTCTTGCGGTTACAGGTGACCAGGCTGAGACAGAATACGTCTTCCCTTGCAACTAGGGGTTCCAAACTGGTGAGCTACTTGAGATCTGTAGTTATTGGTGATGAATTGTGTTCTAGGTGACTCGCGTACTATACATGATTTTAGGGAGCCAGTCTTCCTTTAATCTAAATGCTGGTCAGTTTGCTGACGGCTTCATTAAATGTCTTTGCTCCTCGACAGATGGAAGAAGATGTCACACCTGCAACCCTTGAGACGTCTTTCAAAAACTATGGATCTGGAAATAAAGTGTTTGATTAGAACCCCTTTCTGGAGCCTTTTGTCTTTGAGTAGTGAGGTGAATATTGAGGCAGTGGTGTTCATCCTGGGGTACATTAAGGAATGTGATTGGGTCCAGTAAACAGAGCACCTCTCTGGAGGTGTAGTTTCCATCTGTGCTGTTAATCAGTGTCGCCAATTGTACAAAAGTGTACGTAACTTTGGGTTCTCATCTGTTTTGTTCCTCAGTCTGTGACATGGACCCCTGTAGTCATGAAGCCCTGGTTCTTTTAGTTCTCATCAGGGAATCAGCAAGATGTGGTGGTCAACGCCTCACAAATCAATGAGATTAACTGAACAATTGACGACCCAACAGATACTATAGAGCCCTACTGACAACGACTCACAACGGGTCACCACAGAGTTGATAACTATACTAATCCTTTGCTCAGGAACGCTCACTCATTCGGGAACAATTGCAATCAATCTGTGTGTATATATATTTACGCTCAGTGTGTCGTCTTGATAGCTGTTAAAGTTTTTATTTTGTAGAATTGTCGGTCGTGGTTAGAGGAGATAGTTCAGAGCGACATTCATTCATGTTGTTGTAGAATTGATGTTTCGGCGGTTGTCGTTCTTTGCGTTCAATGATACCAAATTCCTAGCTGCAGACTAGTAATTAATATCAAAGACTTGTTCTTATTCTGTCGGTATCGATAGTCTTAGAGTTTAACCACGTGGTATTGTTAAGATTCATCAATGGTCTGCAACCTTTGTCCTCTTGTAATGGAGAAAAACATGGTCTATTGAGGAATTCTCAAGATTGGGGTTTTATTCGGAATTGCAGAAAAGGGCCTGTCCCAGGATGCCCGACCCTAACTGGGCTCATGGGCGGTCCTCTGATTTAGTTCAACTCAAAAGGGAATTGGGAGTTTCCTTCATTAAAAAGTCACAAATCACATTACACAATTTTACAAACAGTATCACCCTCACTCATTCAACTTATACAACAACTAGATGTAAACGTCATATCTGGGGCTATTATATAAACAGCGTTATGGTAATGTGGCCGCACCGTCTCCCATGAGCTTCACCGAAATGTAACAAATGGACCAGTTTGGAGCTACATTCTTCACCGATCTTTTATACCTTCTCCGGAACAAATGTTCGGACCTCACAGCAGCCTGGTGGAAGGAGCAGAGAGAGGGGGATGGTGCTCGCTGTACCCAAAGAGGGCAATGTCATGACACTGGTTAACGAGTGACCTGATGGGTCAGAGGAAGTGGCGGTGTCACCTTGGTAACCAGTCTTCCAGGGCCTTGCGTGTCTCCTGGGTTCTTGGTCCCACCTCTCGTCCGCCCCAGCCGGTTGGAGATTTGGTGTGTGTGTGTACACACAGAGACACACACACACACAGACACACACACACACACACAATAAAAACAAAGTAGAATGAAAGTATCCCATGACGAGATGCCCACTAGGTCATCTACAAGGCCATGCCAGTTCACTGGTCACGATGGCAACACCCATCCGTAGCACGCGCTCCAGCAGGTGTATCTCACTGATCATCCCTAAAGCCAACACCTCATTCGGCCGCCTTTCGTTCCAGTACTCTGCTGCCTGTGACTGGAACGAATTGCAAAAATCGCTGAAGTTGGAGACTTAACTCCCTCACCAACTTCAAACAACATCTCAGCTAACCGATCGCTGCAGCTGTACATAATCTATTGGTAAATAGCCCACCCATTTTCACCTACCTCATCCCCACAGTTTTTATTTATTTACTTTTCTGCTCTTCTGCACACCAATATCTCTACCTGTACATGATCATCTGATTTATCACTCCAGTGTTAATCTGCAATATTGTAATTATTCACCTACCACCTCATGCCTTTTGCACACATTGTATATAGACTCCCCTTTTTTTCTACTGTGTTATTGACTTGTTAATTGTTTACTCCATGTGTAACTCTGTCTGTTCACACTGCTATGCTTTATCTTGGCCAGGTTGCAAATGAGAATTTGCAAATGAGAACTTGTTCTCAACTAGCCTACCTGGTTAAATAAAGGTGTTCTCAACTAGCCTACCTGGTTAAATAAAGGTGTTCTCAACTAGCCTACCTGGTTAAATAAAGGTGTTCTCAACTAGCCTACCTGGTTAAATAAAGGTGTTCTCAACTAGCCTACCTGGTTAAATAAAGGTGTTCTCAACTAGCCTACCTGGTTAAATAAAGGTGTTCTCAACTAGCCTACCTGGTTAAATAAAGGTGTTCTCAACTAGCCTACCTGGTTAAATAAAGGTGAAATAAAAATATAATCCAATAGAACTACCACTCTGCACCTGATCAGACCACATCACAACATGCAGACTAGAATATGGGATTTGTAGTCCTAAATGAGCCATACCTACCTATGCCAGAGACCTGATGCCAGGGGAGCCATCTTGGGTCCTACTCCAGGTAGTTGTACCAGGCCTTCCACTGTGTTAGGGATGTGATAATGGAATTTATTTGATCATGTGAATGATTAGAATATTCCACCCTGAAACCATATGTTTGAGGGTTAAGACTGTGTTTTTTAATGAAGACTGTAATAAAAATCCTAACGGGAAGTGTTATGATGGGATATAGGCCTATAACAGTCATTGATGAATATCGAATGTACATGTATTGGTTTGAATTCATCTTGGATACCATTTAAGTTTCCAGATAGTACACGAGGTATCAGTGTGTATTATTTAGTCACTAAGGGTGGATTTATAATGGGATTTATTTGATCATGTCAATGATTAGAATATTCTTTAACCATATGATTGTATGAAATTGATTAGAATCATGATGAAATTGATTAGAATCATGAGATTATTCTAATGGTGTGTGTGGTACCACTAAGTGAGTACTGATGGTGATGGTGGCCACACAAAATATTGACACTTTGGGTCCACTCACTTTTGTTGCCACTGTTTAGACATTAATGGTTGATGTGTTGAGTTATTTTGAGGGGACAGCAAATGTACACTGTTATACAAGCTGTACGCTCACTACTTTACATTGTAGCAAAGTGTCATTTCTTCAGTGTTGTCACATGAAAAGATATACTCAAATATTTACAAAAATGTGAGGGGTGTACTCACTTTTGTGATATACTGTATACATCCGTGTGTGTAGGTTATGTCTATTATAGTATCTTAAAAACAGACTGAGCGAGATTCGGTGCCGACCTTGGCCGGGGCCGCTGAGAGTACTTCCCAGGGTCTCCCTATCTTGAGGGAGGATGGGGAGTAAGTCACGGATTCCCTAAACTTTGTCGGCTGGGTAGGAGATGTTAGTGTGAATGTGTGTGAGTGAGAAGCCAGTATAAAATGAATTGTTTTGTACAACAGACCAGCGCTCTCGTCAATAAACTTTCTGACTATCGTAGCTGGGCCTCCGTCTGATTCACTTCAACCAGTTTCTTACAAATTCTGGGCTTCAGGCTGAGGACTTCATTGAATTGGGTTTATGAACATTGAGAACATAATTCTCGTGACAGGATGTTCCCTCTAAACTCCCTCTGGAGCATCACTGACGTCTGCTTCAGGTACTTCACCTTGGTCTGGAGGGGGGTAGGAAAGAAGACAGTAACGACTACCTCATCATCATCATCATGTGCAGTAACGACTACCTCATCTCTGTACAACACACATAGAATTATCTGTAAGGTCCCTCAGTCGAGCAGTGAATTTCAAACACAGATTCAACCACAAAAACGAGGAAGCTTTTCCAATGTCTCACAAAGTAGAGCAGATGAGTTGGTAGATGGGTAAAAATAAAAAGCCGATATTGAATATCTCTTTCAACATTAAGTTATTAATTACACTTTGGATGGTGTGTCGATACACCCAGTCACTACAAAGATACAGGCGTCCTTCCCAACTCAGTTGCCAGAGAGGAAGGAAACTGCTCAGGGATTTTACCATGAGGCCAATGGTGACTTTAAAACAGTTACAGAGTTTAATGGCTGTGATAGGAGGGGATTCAATTATCTGTCCTGCGTTACCCCGATGGAAGGATTGTCCGGGATGCCTCTGGAGCATGAGCCAGGTGCCCCTTTAAAGCCATCTCAAAACAAAGCGATGTAGGTCAAATCAAATGTTATTTGTCATATGCGCCGATACAAGTGTAGACTTTTCCGTGAAATGCTTACTTACAAGCCCTTAACCAACAGTGCAGTTCAAGAAGAGGAAAATATTGACCAAGTGGACTAAAATAAACAGTAACACAATAAGAATAACAATAACGAGGCTATATACAGGGGGCACCGGTACCGAGTCCACATGTTAGTTGAGGTAATCAACATGCTGCCTTGTTGACAATATGATCGAGCATTTGAAATGGACGTTCAGTCTAATCGAACTCCCTGAATATCCAGCAGGTGCGAGCGCTTAGTAATTAGAAGGGGAAAAAGTCCGGAACTAAGGATATTTATAGGGACATGACCGACGGGGGATGTTTACTTTCGACTGAGTCCACAAACAACCCGCTGCGGTGAGTATGCCTAGTGCACAGGTGTTCTAGCAACTTGTGTTGCAATCATATACCCAAAACAATAGTTTTTAAATGTTACTTGCATCTGGTCTTTTACAGGATATACCAAATGCAATCCAAAAGGGTTTAGCAACATAATACTGTCTCCTAGTGCACGTTACACTTTTGCAATCTGTGTTTGGTGCCCAGTTTCTCGCCCGATATATTGTAACTCTGTTTAGAAGTAAAACAGTAACCTACATGCAATTGAGCCTTTTTTACCGACCTGTGTCTGTAGCCTGGTCTCATGAACTATATGTAACATAGTAAATCTGACAGGCTGAAATCTGTATGAAATGTTAAGTTTGGTATTTTTACAGAAGACTGACAGCTACAATAACCAAAAGGGTGGAGGGGTGGGTGTAGTAAAACTGCCGTATAACATTTTGGGTAATAAGCAACTTCATCATCTAGTTAGCTAAAAGGGTTAAGGTTAGCCAACATGCTAACCACCTTTACTCCTAATGTTAGCTACCTAGTTCATGTTGGCCACAACAAATTGGAATTTGTAAGATGTCTATTTTTAACATCATATGAAATGGATGGACATCCACGAATGTAATACATATAAAATGTAATTAATATATCATACTTGGTTTTGCGTACAAAATGGTCTGAGACCTGTTTGGGGAAGCTTCTCCCTGTCTCGTGGTATGTCAGTGGGTCGATGCTTCTGATATGGAGTGCATGGTTTGCAGTGCCCAGGAAAGAATTTTAAATTCAATTGTTTGGTCTCTCACCCCCTTCTGTAGAATTGTATTTTATTAGCCAACCCTTAACCTATATCTCCTAACCTGCTGTGGAAGCTCTAACCTTATAGGTGAAGTCAATTGACAATCTGGATCCCATCTAGACACAACCTGTATACTGTGCAGTAGGAATACTGGGTCATAACAGACTTGGTGGTTTATTTTTCTCCTTTAGTCATGGTTCTTCCTGGGCTTCAGGTTTGGAGATGGATACTCTTTGCCTGCATTCACTGGCGTTGTGTCTGTCAAGAGACTCCAAGACCGTAAGTCCATCTGCAGTTAGAATTTAGTGATCAGACTTGTCAGAGCAATTTTTCACCTATCCTTTCTGCAGATCTTTATCCCCTCTTGTATATTTCAACTGGCTTTGGGTTTAGAGATGTACTGATTTTCCTGTTGCCGGGTGTGTTCTCTGTAGGGTTTACATGGTAGCCGTTCCTGCAGTGATCCAGGCAGGCTCAGAGGCCAAGCTTTGTGCCAGCCTTCTGCAGCCCAACGAGACCCTGGTCATGACCGTATCTCTGATGGCCGACGGGCAGAACAAGAGACTTCTCCACCAGAGTTCTGACCAAGAGTTTCACCTCTGTTTCCAGTTTCAGGTCAGCCCAGCACTGGTGGACTTTCAGAACCATTCCATTAAGAGTGGACTGTACTGCTCAGCTTTGATGCATCGCTTAGGTTCTTTGTGCAATGCCAGCTTGTTTTATGGCAAATGTCAGTGGTGGCCTACTAGAACTTTTCTTCCAATTTGTACCAGGTTTTGATTGAATGCTAGTATATACTATTGAGACCATTTCTATATGTAACTTCCAGTAGGCTGAATGCATAATGGGATCCCTGCAGGAGTTAACCGCTCTACCTTGAAGTGGCTAGTGGCTCTTACCAACTGGGCCACACGGCACCACATTTGAATGTCCTATGTTATCGGTCCGTTTGTTCACCGGCGTTGCCCCGTTTCCGTCCCTGACAGGCGCCTAGTGTGAAGAGCGACGAAGTGCAGAACTTTAAGGTGGAGGTTCGAGGAGAAACATTCCTATCAACAGAGGAGAGAAGGGTCATGATCAAACCCTACAGCCCCATGACGTTCATCCAAACGGACAAACCAATCTACAACCCAGGACAAACGGGTAATGTTAGAGCCGGTACACCTTTAGTCTGGTTGCTAAGAAACGGGCCAATGTTCTGTAATGGTTTACTCCGGGGCTTTGACCTTTTTGGGCCCCTGACCCCACTTTGACATCAACAGTTATCCACGACCCCACCGTGCTCCCTTTGTTTATTTGAGGCCATAACAGTATTACAATGAAGTACTGTCGGACTGAAATCTGAAGGAAGTATTGTTTGAAATGCATTAGGCAATAATTGTGTAGAAAAGAACACCATCATTGCTGGCAATGCTCTTCCCCAGTCTGTTCTAACGTCATGCGTGGCTTATGAGGATTGTAGAGAGAAACGGTAGACATCTGAAGAGCCTCGTTGTTCAGGAATGTGGTGCAGATGCAGTAAATCCCCCTGGGTTCAATCAGGATATGTACACTGGAATCAGGCTGGAAATCCTCAACCAGTATTTCTGGGAATCCTTGGAATTGAGAAAGTTGCCTGAAATTCTGCTTCTAATATTCTCATTGTGTTTGTCGTTGGCTGTTTACAGTGCTTTTTAGAGTCGTCACCTTGGATACCCATTTTAGCCCCGTCAATCAGCTGGTGAGTTGAAAATATACGTTTGACAATAGTATTTTAGTTCAGTCTCTACTATTTCAATCCACGATGCAGAAGTGTCACACTACTGTGATGGACATAGCAGTCTGGTATTATGTACAGCAATCAACCAGCCAGGACATGAGGCTTCCTTTCATATAGGTCAGATTGGAATGTATGGGATCATCTTTTCCCGAGATTGAATTGCAAATGCTACATGTGATGTTTACGTTAAGTGACCAAGCCAATCACCTGTCTAGTAGCTGTAGACGGCTATGCTCTGTTTTGGCATTGGAGTTCTTAATGAAACATGACTCCATCTCTTGTCTTTGCCCTTCACAGTACAACATTGTGGAACTTGAGGTAAGATCCTTGTTGGTGTAACTTTATGTTGACTGTCTGTGTAAAGACTGCAGCATTATGACTCCCCCTGCTAGCTAGGTCCTCATATCCACCTACTGTAGAAGATACTTCCAATCAGCGTTGTGTGTAATCTGGGCCCTCTTCAGTAGATGAATGTTGCAGATAGAACTGACTCCTTGTCCTGTATACCGTTGTGAACTTTCCACAACGTCGTGTCCTGCTGAACATGCCCCTTCCTATGAACCAACAGGATGTTAATCACAACCGGATTGGACAGTGGGTTAACACTACATCCAGTGGCAACATTCTGCAGCTTTCTCACCCCCTGAACTCTGAAGCACCTGTAGGATCCTATACCATTGTAGTGTGGATTGGTGAAGAGAAAATCTACCACAACTTCAAGGTAGAACAGTATGGTAGGTTGAGTTTCTCTTTCATGCTCGGTAATGTTGCATCAATGCATCACAATCCTGGAACGTTGTGGAGTTGACTGCTGTTCTTTTTATCTGTAGTTTTGCCCAAGTTTGAGATCAAAATGAACCTCACTGACAAGATCAGTGTTGTTCAAGAAGAGTATGAAGTGAAAGTGTGTGCAGAGTGAGTAAACACTATTGGTGATTTGCAATGTACTGTAGTTACAAGGTGATGTGTAACTCCACTACACGTCATTAATTATCTCATTACGTGAAGGCAGACCTGGGTTGAATTACTATTAGAAGTATTTTTTATTTACAGTGATATAGGTGATCAATGTCAGAGGTATAGAATACAATATAAACATATGAGATGAGTAATGCAAGGTATGTAAGCATTACTAGTGACTAGTATTCCAATGATGTCAAGTCTGTAGGCAGCAGCCTCTGCTAGTACTGTAGCTTCATTTGATAATACACTTGGAAATGTATGCATTTGAGGATACTCAAATACACTTATTTAAATCTAAAAGTCCTTAAATATGCATGTGGTCTGCATTAATGACCCATGCTAATTGAAGACCTATAGTGCTACTGCGCAAGTCTTAAACTGCTGCTAGGATCCCTGAGATTTGTTAGTGGCATTTACATGAACAGCTGGTTCTTCGGTCATAAAGCATCTCAAATTAGGATGGCAGTTCTAGGATCAGGTCCCAGCCTGACATGTGACCTTGTTCATTATGATCTATAGTTAAAACTGATCCCGTTCTGAGGCTCTATGAATACAGGTCCAGATTCATTGACCGTGTTAAACGCCTGACTTCAAGCCTTTAGGTCTTATGTTTTTAATATGGTAACTGGATGTAGGAAGTTGACACTTGTCTTGTTGTGAATTGAAATCAGATACACGTATGGGCAGCCTGTACCTGGTAAAGCAGGGGTCAAGTTGTGCCGACCTTTGGTGGACAATGCAGTGATACCAATAACAATTGATGAGCGAAATCCACAAGGAGTTCCTGATTACACACCTCCATGCCACAAAGAGTCAATAGAGGTCTGTATGCTTTCCTAAAACGAGTAGTGCTGTTTTTACCAACATGTTACATTTTGAATGGGATTTAAATGTGTTTTTATGTGTGGTTCTGCTTGCTTTTCCTAGATGGACCATACTGGCTGTGCTTCTTGTGTCTTCAACATGGCACTTTTCACAAAGAATGCAGGAGAGAAATTGCTTGGAGACGTGTTTAGTTTCCATGCAGAAGTACAGGAGGAGGGGACAGGCAAGTCCTCATCACAATCATTATGAGATGCATCATGTTGTTGACTCAATACAAACCCTTCATTTCACTTCAGCTGATGGCGACGTAACTGTTGCCTGTTTAATTAGATCAGGTTCCCTAACTGTCCTGGGGTTCCCCCTGAGTTTTGGTTTTTGCCCGAGCGCTACACAGCTGACTGAAATAACCATCTCGTAATGTAGTTTTGATTTGAATCTGCTGGAGTGCCAGGGCAAGAAACTACAAGGTGCACCCAGGGGGGGTCCCAGAACTGAGTTTGGGTTACTCTGCGTTGGCTCAAGGTTTTGTAAGAAAGGGCTTTTTGACCGTTGGTGCTGCAGCAGGGTGTTGTGTAATGCTGTTTTAATGGAAGCTGTTTCTGTATTGTGAAATAAAACTATATTTGTTTTCATTTGACAGGTATTACACTGTCTGAGGAAAAAAATGTAGAACTGTCCTATGTGATTGGAGAATTCACATTTGTTGACACGCCCCAAATCTATGAGCATGGATCAATTATCGAAGGCAAGGTAAGTCCAAATGGTGTTCCTGTTGCATTGTGGATGCTTGGTTTGTCCTGCTTCCTGAACTACCAGTATGTGGTGTTACGCCCCTGAAAACAGGGGAGAAATAATCACGAGAGTGATACGGTGTTGTATTCTCAAGTCAACATTTAGTTCAATCATTTCACAAAAGTAACACATTACATAACAGAAAAACCCATTATACAAATAACACAGCAAAATATCTTATTAACAACACGCATGTTCATTCACAATCGACATAAAATGGCAGCTACTCTCAGTACGACGCTATTCTTCACTTCAACCGAGCAGGGCTAATATTAATCTCTTCAAACTTAACTCTAACTTCCTCAAGACGTTACTAAAACACACCTTAAACACTCTTGACATGTTCGCTAGTTATAACATTTAAATTACAATTTTTATCATCAATAAAGTACCTGAAAACAGGGGAGAAATAATCACGAGAGTGATACGGTGTTGTATTCTCAAGTCAACATTTAGTTCAATGAGAAAAGACCGCGAATTTCCCCAGGAATATGGAGACCAGAGCAATCGATCTCCGGCTCATTAGCTTAAGAGCATTTCGTAGATCACAGATTAACACTTTTAGGCACCACAAAATAAAGTAATCAATATAACGTTTATACATTACTCTCACAATTCGTACCCTTTGACAGATTTGAACTTTAACACAATTATATGAATGTTATCAATCTCTATCAACTAATACTGAATGCATCTTTTTGACCTTAGATGTTTTAAGATCCTCACATACTATGAACTTACTAATACTTTTCAATGTATAACAGGCTATGAATATGTCCTTTAACCTGTCACAGTGTCACTTCATTCATACAACACCCCCCTTTTTCTTCAGATAAATGCTGTTGGATATAACAACACACCCATCTCTGACATGTTAGTCTACCTGTTCGAGGAGAAAGGCTGGTCCTCATATCTACGACTACAGAACCTAACCACGGACAGTCGTGGTATTGCCAGGTTCTCCGTCAACACAACCAGTCTGCCCAAAGAGAATATTAACCTCGTAGTAAGTATGATTCCTTCTAGGTTTGAGAGACTTTATACTCTATGCCAGTGTCTGGGACTAAACAATATCTACGTTTTAAATAGAACTATAACTAATTAAACTTATAATAAAGAGTATATCTAATTAATAATGTCAATTCATAAGGAAGGATTGTGGCTTTTTAAGCAAGCAAAAAGGGTCGTTAACCTACGGTTGAACCGACTCAACTTAGCTCTGGGATGTTTAGATAAGATGGAGAGTTCCAGATAATGGAAAAGTCTTCTAAATGGTGATGGATGAAGGTGAAGATTCCAGAAGTTAATCTGGATAAGTGAGTGAGCTAGTGGGTTGGAATCAACTTTTGAACCTGTTCTTTCCTGGTCATAGGAGGAAAGACATTTTATAACCTACATATTTAGTATATAAACTGTTTGTGGTTTCATGGCAGTGAGCTCCGAGAATAAATACTATCATCTAATTTTGATAAGACTGGTCTTTTATACAAATAAGAATCTTACAAATTCTTAAACAGAGTGCATTTAATTAATGAACGCATATAGGAATTATGACATTCCTGTGACGGGGCAACCGAAACGTGCACCGCTTGGGGTCCCCAGGACTGTTGGGGAAACGATGCCCAGAGGTCATGACCTTAACAGGCTAGGTGGAAGTAAGGTGGATCTGTTACCATATTGCTTCCTGTCATCCCCTCAGATCCCCACTGTATATAGGACGGGTTCTAGGGGTTGATTTAGGATTGGGCCTTTAGTTACTGTTCCTTTCCAGGTGAGCGACACCCCACAAGTGGAGTACCCAGGATACAGGGTCCCCTATTTCAACAGAGGGCAACACCTACTCTCGCTGATCCAGCCCGCTGACATTAAACCGTCCAGCTCCCTGGCTATTCAGAAGGTGGAGAAACCACTGGCGTGTGGGCAGGCGGTGTCGATCACCATCCGCTATGCCATCGTAGGGGAGACTGTCCCAAAGGGCTCTGTGGCTGTCCTCTACCTGGTGAGTAGAACCAGGAACAACCTGCAAACCCATGGTGCCTCTCAAATAGCACCATATTTCCTATTTGCACTCCTTTTGACACACTTTCATAGGAAGGATGTTCCTAAACTACACCAATAGTCCTAATCAACCACCGTAACCCAACCTTGCGCATGTTAAAAATTGGAATTCGTAATATACATTTATCAAATTCATAACCTATAGAAAATGGATGATGGGCATCCACAAATGAATAGGTGCTAACGTATCATGCTAATTGGAGTCTGGATTTGTTAACCGTGTTACGTCTACCCCGTGAGTCCAGGTTGCAACGTCTCCACTCTGTTGCTGAGAACTGTTTCCTTTCCCTCCAGGCCTTGTCCAGAGGGGTCATAGTTCAGCATGGACACATCAATGTTACTGTGCAGCAGGACAGTCCTGGTGAGTGAGTTTCATTAAGTGATTCTGAACATTCTGGAAGGTGCTTAATGAGTGACCTGCTCTTGCGTTGCAGTAGCTGAGGGTGACGTCACCTTGACGTTGGCAGTGGTCCCAGAGATGGCGCCGGTGGTTCAGCTCCTGGTGTACAGTATGCTACCCAGTGAGACTGTCATCGCCCACAGCATGAACTTCCCCACTGAGAAATGCTTCAGGAACAAGGTGTGTGGAGGAGTCTGGCATATCCCCAGTAACTGTATATCACAAACATTGTTGTCCCTTTATGAAAGGTGTCCAGTATTTCCATGCAGACTGTATCATACCTGGAGTAATGGTATCTGTGTCTGCCAGGTGTCGGTGGAGTTCTCTCCCTCCAACGCTGTCCCAGGGGAGGAGAACACCCTGCATCTCTCGGCCCGGCCCGGTTCCCTCTGTGGCCTCGGTGCTGTTGACCAGAGTGTTGGCGTCATGGAGCCAGGGAAGAGGCTGGATGCTGACAAGGTAACACGGCTCACTGAAGTGAACAGCGGTGGTACCACCGTACCTACTGTTTTGGTGGTGCTGGGAATTACAACCAGTGACTACAGCAGACATGGAGTGGATCTGTTCACTGTTGGGAGCTTTTATCAAATGTGATGGGACTCATTCTCTGGCTTGAGGCCCACTTTCTATTGTCTCTCAGTAACTGGAAAGCACCTCCTTGTTGATGGGACAACTTTCTAAACGTTTTAGCAATGGACAACAAAATGGAGTGTTTCCCCAAGTAGTCGTTTCGGTCTGTTCTGTTTGGTAATTTCACACCTCCCTGTTGTCCCTTTCCAGATATTTGATTTGTTACCGGTCAAGGAGACGACCTATATTCCCTACGAGCTTGAAGATCCGGTAGCGTGTTTACGCGTTAGACCAAGGAGATCCATAATACCACACCCATATGGACCGTCTGAGCAGACAAACGATCCTTATGCAGTTTTTCAGGTAAATATTTCTGCCCTGTTTTCTCAACTTGATGAATCAGTCACCATACTGTTACAATGTGTTAATCTTACACTGTTAAACTTAATAGAATGACAAACAGACTTTTATTACTAAATTGGTTCTGCTTTTTCTAGACACTGGGATTGAAGCTAGCGACTAACCTGGATATAAGAGTACCTTCCTGCCTCAGTTACCAGGGGAACCAGTACTATCGCTCCTATGGTGAGATGTCCTGACCAACCCTTATTCTCATTGCCAAGTCTAATGAATCTTGGGTTATGGATGACCTTTTGCTAGAATAACAAAGCCTGGTTAAACTGGTCTAAACACTGCATGCACTCACTGAGCCCAGCAGCATTCAGTCTATTTTTAACTTGACACTAATGGCCATGTTTTGTGTCGGTAGTAGCTTACAGCCCAATGGCTAGGCCTGGATCAGCGGGTCCTAGACTTGAAATGGCTGTGGCTGGTGGACTTGCCGCTCCACCTCCGCCACCCATACAGACGGTCCGTACATTCTTCCCTGAGACATGGATTTGGGACCTTGTGGAAGTTGGGTAAGTGCTCTGCGGAGTGAGGCCGACCTCTGGTGAAAGCCCTCTTAGCTCTTGCCTCATATCCAAACAGTAGTGGTGTAGATTAGGAACCTGAACCTCTGTAAACTGAGGAAAGACCCTTTGACCTCAATGGGTGTCCCTGGTTAGATAAAGCTTAAATGCATTTGTAACAACAAACTGTGTTGCAATTAGTCCTTCTCTATTGCTCACTTGGTGGCTTTCTGTTTGAACTCTGACCTCTGTATTCCAGGGAGTCTGGATCTCTAGATGTCCCCCTGACAGTCCCAGACACCATCACCACCTGGGAGACTGAGGTCTTCTGCCTGGCCCCCAGTGGCTTCGGTCTGGCTCCTCTGGTGGAGCTCACGGTCTTCCAGCCCTTCTTCCTGGAGCTCACCCTGCCCTACTCAGTCATCCGGGGAGAGCACTTTGAGCTGAAGGCCACTGTGTTTAACTACCTCTCCAAGTGCATCATGGTACGACACTGCACCAGGATGGTTTCTTGAGTTGTATTGTTATCTTACGCCGTGTTCCTCTTTGGCAGGTTTCTGTGACTCCAGCTCTTTCCTCAGACTACACTCTCACACCCTTGCGTGATGTCCAGGACTCCTCGTGCTTGTGTGCCAATGGACGAAAGACCTTCAGTTGGACAATGGCCCCCTCTGTCCTGGGTTAGTCTTCATCTGTTCAAACGGCAGAATACCTGAGTTGTGTACTGTCACCGTATTGGATGTTGTGTAACCTGTACTGTGTGTAGGGGTTTTGAACGTGTCTGTTAGTGCGGAGGCTGTCCAGTCCCAGACTGCGTGTGACAATGGGGTTGTGAACGTACCGGAGAGAGGACGCGTTGACACAGTCACACGGAGCCTGCTGGTGAAGGTATGTAGTCTACTGCTGTGGGAGAACTAACGTTAGGTAGCACAGATACTGCCTCTGAAATGAATCCCTCTCCTCCTCCAGGCTGAGGGAACAGAGAAGAGCCACACCTACAACTGGTTGCTGTGTCCTACTGGTCAGTAATGAATCAACGTTGAATGTTCACGGTGGTTGACGTGATCATCTTCATTCAGCTCCTCTTTGTGTCCACAGGAGAAGCTCTGACGGAGGAGGTGGAACTGCAACTTCCCCAGAATGTGGTGGCTGGCTCTGCTAGGATTTCCCTCTCAGTTCTGGGTAAAATAAACCATTGTGTAGTGGTGGGAAGACGACCCTTCTCCAGTGACGATGCTGCTGTTTGCTGTAACGGAAGTCCCTTGTTTCTCTGTAGGGGACATCCTGGGTCGGGCCCTCAACAACCTGGATGGACTGTTGCAGATGCCGTATGGGTGTGGGGAGCAGAATATGGCCCTGCTCTCCCCAATATCTACATCCTGGAGTACCTGAGGAACACAGAGCAGCTCACGCCAGCCATCCTAGAAAAGGCCACCAAGTTCCTCACTAGTGGTAGGAGAGTCCCTTAAAATCTGTCTATTAGATGCCAAATCCACAAACCGGGCTGGATTTGTCCAATTAGAGGATTTTGTTTTTTTATTTTAGTGTTTCTCCACGGTGTACCCTGCTGTCATGGTGACGGCGGAGCTTCATAACAGATGATATCAATGTCTTAACATCACTGACCCAACACATGGTTTTCTACTGAAGTCATTTGATGGTAGAATATTGACACTGTCTCAAAGCACCCGATTCCTTCCATAGGGCAGGACTCGCCAACCTTGTTACTGTCCTGTATGTAGGTTTTCACTCCAACCCTAATCTCGCTCCCCTTCTAATAATTAGCCGGTTGAATGGGGTTAATTCCAACTTGGTTGGAGGGTAGCTCTCCATGAACAGGGTTGGGGAGCCATTTGGGGCACAACTCTGGGAATAGAACGGTGACGCTTGGTCACCGTTGATGATGATAACCCATCGGCAGGTTACCAAAGGCAGCTGAACTACAAGAATGCCGACGGTGCGTACAGCACGTTTGGACAAGGCTTGGGGAACACCTGGTGAGTACGTGGCTTGTTTTTAACCTACTGGTAGTTTCAATGACATATTGACCAATCAAATGGCATCTCTGGCATGGAGACAATGGATAGGACAGCTGACGTGTGATGTCAGGGCTTTTAAATGAATCCACTTATTTCTTCAGGCTGACTGCTTTTGTCTTGAGATCCTTTGGCAAAGCCCAGTCTTTCATCTATGTTGACCCGGCAACGATGGAGCAATCCAAGACTTGGTTGGAACGTCAACAAGGCCAACATGGCTGTTTCAGAACTTTAGGGAAGCTCTTGAACAACCGAATGAAGGTATTTGTATTGCTAATAAACTGGTTGTCTGTTTCGTCAGACCGGCCATAGTTTGATTTCAACAGGCTAGTGTCTTGACATTGTTTTCTAGGGTGGAGTGACGGATGAAGTCACACTGACGGCTTACATCACTGCTTCAATGCTGGAGCTCAACATGTCCGTGACGGTAAGTAGCTTCACTCCATGGAACCATTCATTTCTCTCTCACACCGTCATTACAGGCAACTCATTCAGCCTCCTGTATGAAATCTGTCTTACATCAACTGTCATTTACAGCTTCTACGACGTAGTGAAGTAATTTCTCTGCTAGTAGCCTATGAAATAACGAAGAATGGGCTTAGATATGTAAGGGAACACCCCCCTGAAATGGACAAAAATGAATGGGAAGTCATTGGCACTGGACAAACCATATCACTCAATTCGGCGTCGTTTTGTTCAAAGTTGATTGCAAATGCCATATGGCAAATGCCAGGTGTAACACTTTGAAAATCCAACAGGTGGCGAGCGCGCTCCACTGTGGTTTTTCATATTGCAAATGCAACACAAGTCAACATCAAAGCACAATTTTTAAAAAGTGAAAAAAAAATGCAAAAACCTAGCAACCCCTTAAAGTGTTTTCTGGACTGTTTTCAAAATTATTTTGATTTGTGTCAATTACACATGTATAAGAATTTCATCAACATACTTTAGTCATTTTTAAAATTATTTTTACTTGTGCATAGGTTTTGTCCATTTGCAATGTGATTTCATAGGAAGTCAAAAGTCACTATTTTTGGCGCCATAACAAATTTGACATGCTCAAAAATCCTGCAGAAATGCCAAATTGACTGGCCTGATGAACACAGGATGGCCGGGCATTGATCGCTCGTTGTGTTTTCTTTATGTCCATTGGTTTATGTTTTCTCACTTTTGCAAATTCACTGTGCATTTGCAATATGGTTCAATGGGCATTTACCATCACGAATTTGTCATGCTATAAATAATAATAATAATAATATATGCCATTTGCAGGCTTTTATCCAAAACTTACAGTCATGTGTGCATACATTCTGATCCCGGGGGCTGTTACAAGCGCCATGCTCTACCAACAGCTACAGAAGGACCATAAAAATCTGCAGGAATGCAAAATTGATGGCTGGGCAGTGATTCTGGTACCTCACTGTTTAAATATATTGCAACTGGACAATAGTCACCAGCAAGTCACTGTCCATCAGTCAATTGGATATATCACTTTTTTGTTTAGTAGCCAACTATCACATACTACAGAGCTGGCCCAAAATTCACAACGCCTTCTATTCAAACCATAATAAAAACGTAGTTGCGTTCCAGCTGCGGGTCCAGTTCTGATGTTATGTGTAGGCCTAGCTGAGGCAACCCTGAATCCCAAGTTTTGGCTCGATAGGTCATTTGGTGCCCGAGCAAGACCCTAATTGGTGCTGAAAATACACTTTTTTTTCCCCCATGCCTTGCTACGGGGTCCGTCTATGGGCCGAGGCGGTCGCAATGCACCTAGTCTGGGACATTTCTAAATGTTGTCATTTTCGTGATGGTCAAAATGAATTGAAGTCATTGCAAATGTACGAGGCTGTTTCTCGGTCCGAGAACCTTCTAGAGCCACGTAACTCACCACGCACTCACCATCGACCTGAGGTCCAGAACAGATTTTGGAATTCTAGGTCTGACGTTTCTTTTAAAGTTCCAACAAGGTTAACTAATACAGGCACTGTGTCTCTACGCACCCCAATGGGTCCCTCCTGTCAAGCTGTGTGTGATTTAGTTTCTTTTACATTTTATGGGAAAAATGACTGATTTCCAGTTCATGGGGGTTGCCTAATCACACATGAAGTTTTGAAAAGATCTGACCTTTTTAACCCTTGGAAACAGCCAATATGACACCATTTAAGGCACTTCCGGTTGGCACAGGAAGCTATAAATAAACTCATATCCTGACTGGGGTATGCCTTTACAGAATCCTGAGTTATTTACGGAGGGTTTAGTGAGTTATTTCAGAAAATCACAAATCTCGCAGAGCTCCGCAGCACACTTTAAAAAGATTTGTATGAACACCCTGCAACTGGATCTGTTAACTGTTTAAAACAAAAAAAAACATCACCAATTTGACATTGTACGATTTCTCTTAAATGACGATAGATAAATGGCTGGTTCTTTTTTTTTTTTATTGACACCAGAGGCTCCTTGACTTTGACGTGAAGCGGAAAAATTATTGCTCTATTTTCATTTTGGACCTTTCTTCCCAGAAAAATGGCCACAACTCAAAAACCGTTGAGGCCCTGGAACAAGATGGCGTCTAGGCCAACTGCCCATTATGCCTAACCTACACTCACCAAGTTTCGGCCGAAATATTTTCCGTCTAGAAGGCCACGTCGTGATTCGTTATGTTTTGTACATTTGCAATATGATTGCTGCTTATGCCCTCTTGTGGGATTTACCGGGACAGTGGAAAAATGCAAATTGGATTATTTTATAAAACGGAAACCGAACGTCTGAGTTCGTTTGACTTCCCGGTAGATCCGGCCCTGCCGCACGGCCCGACGCCGTCCGTGAATTTTAGAAAAGTTTTCGGAAGTCTAGTAAGGGACCGTATATTTGCAATATGGACTTTCTCACTAAACATATGGCAAAATGTTCCCTTAAGGTGTGTTGCTACTGATATTAGGCTCTGTATGCTACTGTAAAGTGAGAAAGGAAATGTGCTGTTGTCTGGTCCCAGATCTGTTGGTGTTTATTTTTAGAGTGCCATGCCTCTTTAGCAGGGGACCTCTGCATATACACAAATTATACCCTTTACAAATGTAATAAAATGTACAAGGACAAACAATCCCGTTCGTCAGCAAAAAGTGTTCCCTGATCAACAATTTGAACTGCCTGAGGCCCCAGAACAGCAAGTTGAATGGAACCCAGTCCAAACTGATCTGGAACCAGGCTGGCTTTTAATGTGCTGCTGTCATTCTGTGCTCTAGGATCCTGTTGTGGACCACAGCTTGTCTTGCCTGAAGAACTCCACCAGTGATTTGTCCAACACCTACGCTACTGCTCTGCTGGCCTACACCTTCACCCTGGCGGGTGACATGGAGACACGGGCCCGGCTTCTGCAGCACCTCGACACCATCTCATTTCAAGAGGGTGAGCGATATCCTGGTAGCGCTGTCTTGCCTGGATAATGGAGTACTCCTAAAAGCGCAAACCCTCAGACCATCTGGCACTCCAGATGGGCCCAATAAAATTATGAATTTTAAATTATTAAGACAAAAATACTCTTCCTACTAAAATAGTTTTGGACATGAATTGGAGCGGTCAGAACTTTGTATTGTGTAGTCTGTATTAGGATGAATAAGCTAGTCCTTATTCTGGAGTGTGCTCCTCAACCCTCAGGGGGTCTCCTGCACTGGTCCCAGTCCTCCTCGGAGACCTCACCCTCCCTGGAGGTGGAGATCAGCTCCTACGTTCTGCTGGCGTCCCTCAGTGCCTCTTCTCGGTCGACCTCTGACCTGGGCTACGCCTCCCGCATCGTCAGGTGGCTGGTGAGGCAGCAGAACGCCTACGGAGGCTTCTCTTCCACCCAGGTATACTTCCTAAACACCAGTGGTCTGAAATGGTGCACTAGTACAAACATTGACTCGTATCAGACCACAGGGCATGTGTTCTCCATGTCCAACCTGGTGAGGCTCACTTCCACTGATAGAGCCTAGAAACCATCATCCTAATGGATGGAATTGGGATTTAGTCACTTTAGCAACTGTTCAATGTGAGGAAATTAATCAACCCTTTAAAATGGTCTCTTTTCATTTTGAACTGATTGTCCTGTGGTGTGCATGTCTAGGACACGGTGGTGGCCCTCCAGGCCCTGGCTCTCTACTCCACCAGGGTGTTCAGTAGAGGAGGAGCCAGCACGGTGACGGTAAGGTCTCCCAGTGGGGACCGGTGCCTCTTCCATGTGAACCAAAACAACAAGCTTCTGTATCAGGAGAGGGTGCTGCAGGACACAGAAGGGAAGTACAGCATTGAAGTGCAGGGCAGTGCTTGTGCCTCAGTGCAGGTCAGTGAATACACATCTCTGCTCCAGTCCTGTGGCGCAAGATGCACTTTAATACACATTACAGGGAAGCTGTTTCTTCTGGCTCATAAAATGTTTGTATTCGGACAGGATGGTTTCCCTGACTTCCTCTTCTCTATCCCAGGTGGTGCTCCGCTACAACGTCCCTACTCCTACCAGAAGCACAACGCTCAGTATCCAGGTGACTCCAGAGATGGACTGCAACAGGAAGTCTTTGAGACCCAGAGTCACGCTGAAGCTCCAGTCTCTGTAAGAATGAAGGACAAATTTGTATGAATTATTTTAAATGTGTCATCTTGGAGCGTGATCTGCAGAATGGGTTTGACCCAAATGAATTAGTGCTATACCTGTGTATAGGTTATTGACCTTCTCGTTGGTACCTCGGCTTGGATCAGTCGGAATGCTTATCTGGTCTTTATGGCTAAAATAATCCAAGCATTTGATTATTCAAATCCGTTGTCAATCATCTTTCTCAGATATCATGGAAAGGAGCTCACCACCAATATGATTATAGTGGATTTGAAAATGCTCTCTGGGTTTTCTCCAGATCCAGACTCTTTGGGGAGGGTGAGTTGTTGGGACCTTTATCCGTGGATGTCTTGCCTCATCTGTGTCCCTTTGTTTAAGGATGAAGGTTCTTTGTTCATGCAATATCAATGACTTGTCTTCACAGCTGAGGGGTTCAAGTCAAGTGGATCGTGTTGATATCAAAGATGACCATGTGTTAATGTACTTGACAGAGGTGAGGTGAAAACCATCTATCGGTTTGAAACCATTCACATGGCGCTTCATTTAAACATAATATATTTTGATGTACAGTTACTTCTGCTTGATCATTTAATGACCCGTGTGTTTGTTTTTCTCCCAACAGCTGATATCACTACTTCCTTTCCGCATCACCCTGGACATCATACAGGAGCTCCCAGTACAGAATCTAAAGCCAGCAGTGGTCAAGATCTATGACTACTACCAGCCAAGTAAGTTACTCTACTAACCCCTCTTCTGGGGAACATTTGGTCAACTTGTTTTCATTTACTGAGACGGAGCTGTCTTGCGGTTACAGGTGACCAGGCTGAGACAGAATACGTCTTCCCTTGCAACTAGGGGTTCCAAACTGGTGAGCTACTTGAGATCTGTAGTTATTGGTGATGAATTGTGTTCTAGGTGACTCGCGTACTATACATGATTTTAGGGAGCCAGTCTTCCTTTAATCTAAATGCTGGTCAGTTTGCTGACGGCTTCATTAAATGTCTTTGCTCCTCGACAGATGGAAGAAGATGTCACACCTGCAACCCTTGAGACGTCTTTCAAAAACTATGGATCTGGAAATAAAGTGTTTGATTAGAACCCCTTTCTGGAGCCTTTTGTCTTTGAGTAGTGAGGTGAATATTGAGGCAGTGGTGTTCATCCTGGGGTACATTAAGGAATGTGATTGGGTCCAGTAAACAGAGCACCTCTCTGGAGGTGTAGTTTCCATCTGTGCTGTTAATCAGTGTCGCCAATTGTACAAAAGTGTACGTAACTTTGGGTTCTCATCTGTTTTGTTCCTCAGTCTGTGACATGGACCCCTGTAGTCCTGCTTCTCAAGGGACCCTGGTTTTTTTATTCTTCTGGTTATGAGTTCCTGATGAATCGGGGCAAGATGTGGTGGTCAACGCCTCACAAATCAATGAGATTGACGCCTCAACAGAATCTAGAACTGACCCAACAGATTAGAGCCCTACTGACGACCCAACAGATACTCTAGAGCCCTAGACCCAACAGCTAGAGCCCTACTGACGACCCAACAGATACTCTAGAGCCCTACTGACGACCCAACAGATACTCTAGAGCCTACTGACGACCCAACAGATACTCTAGAGCCCTACTGACGACATGACTCGCATCTCGTTCAGACTTTAGTATGCAAACATACTGGGATTAAGAGTAGCTGTGAAAAGCAGTGTTTCTGACCTGGCAATGGTAAATAAAACACATGTTCTGGGTTGACTACTGTACATGCTGAGCTGTCAAACTAAGTTCTGGGTTGACTGACAGCTCAGCATGTACAGTAAACTAAGCAATTACTCTACTTTTGACGGCGGTACAATACTAGATGTTTCAGTTCAGAAGATTTAGCAAGCCAGTACTCAGGAATTGTTAAACAACAGTGAACACATATCACCATGTGAATTGTTCCCATGTTTCATGAGCTGAAAAAAGATCCCAGAAATGTCCCATATGTACAAAGGAAGCTCTCATTGCGCACAAATTTGAGCATTTTTGACTTTTCCACTTGACAGGTGGGGCTGATGACACGTGTTCACCTTGTGCTGAGGACAATGAGGTCGCTCTGAAATGTGCATTTGTCGCAATGCCACAGCTGTCAAGTTGAGGGGCCATGCAATTGACATGCTTACTGCAGAAATGTCTGCCAGAGCTGTTGCCAGATAATTGAGTTATTTCCTGTTTCCTGCATCAAGTCATTTGTAAAGAATGTGCCAGTACTCCCAACCGGCCTCACGACCAGGAATTGTAATCCTGCCAGCCCAGGAACTCCACATCTGGCTTCACCTGCAGCATCGTCAGACCTGGCAGCTGATGACACTGGAGTATTTCTGGCTGAAGTAAAGCCTTTTCATTGGGGGGGTCACTGATTGTCTGGCTCAGTGGGTGGGCCTATGCCCTCCCATGTAATCCATAGATCAGGCCTCATTTATTTCAATTGACTGCTTTCCTTATATAAACTAACTCTGAAGTTGTTGCATGTATATTAATGGATAAGATCAACCCACTTCAGTGGTCACTGTTACGGGTGTATTCTACCCATAAACTCAGATTAGGACCCTGACAGTCAGTTGGAGCCAGTAAGGCAGAGGTCACCAAACCACCCTGTCGTCTCCTGGGGAACTCAATCACTTGTGGCTGAGTAACAGGGTGTTTTGCACTTGCATTGTTAATTCCAAATGGACCTCAAACCCCCTACACATCTTAGTCACTCTGGTATATCTGCTAGGATTGTCAGTGGTATTGTAGGTAGCCTAGTGGTTAGGGTGTTGGGCCAGTGATCAAATCCCAGAGATCACAAGAATCTGTCGTTCTGCCCCTGAACAAGGCAGTTCCTCGGCTGTCATTGTAAATAAGAATTTGTTCTTAACTGACTTGCCTAGTTCAAGGATAAATAAGTTGTCAGGTTGCTATGTTTTGGGAACAAAACATTAAGTGACGATTATTGTATTGGACAATATACAAATGTGTTTGAGATCATTTGAGAAATTATTTTATTGAGAATGTATTTATTAGAAGTAAAAAATCTAAATGTAAAGATTTGAAGGTGTAGTTTTGGGGTGTTGTGAGAAAAAAAGAGTCACAGAAATTCAGTCCAAAAATGGTCTCCCCGCTAAAAAGTTAATACCACTGGGCTAGTAGGAGTTACCACCATATCTCTAGTAGCGCTCATTTCAAATCAGTCAGGGGAAGTGACAAGAGCACACTTTGGGAGGAAGGAGAGAGAATTGGGACACGGTCCCGACGTTTCTAAAGGGATGCTACCCTCTTCTGTCGTATCATGTAGAGAAGGTTTTGGCTTTCGACTTCCTCTTTCTGGGCAGCGGAGGGGAGAGGGTAGTAGCCAGAGGTTCCTCTGATCGGTGTGGCTGAGGAGGGGGTGGTAACCCCAAACCAAGAGAACCAGGCTCCAGCTTGACCCTGGAGGTCTTGGGGAGCGAGGTGACCCAGCTTTAGGCCTCTTGGCTGGGGAGGCTTGGTGGGCAGAGGGGCAGCTGTGCTGGTTCAGACACACGGAGCAGAGAGGATTGACAGGTAGACACACCTGTTGACCAAACCCCACCAGCAACCAGTTGATCTCACTCCATAGATCCCTGTGTCGGGAAAGAGAGGAAGATCAATCCCCATCTCAGTCTTCATCAAAATCATGGACAGAAATCACAAGGCAAAATGTTTCTCTTTCCTGCTGTAAGGGATCTGATTGGTCAGTGACTGGTTAACGAGTGACCTGCTGGGGTAGAGGAAGTGGTGATGTCACCTTGGTAACCAGTCTTCCAGGGCCTTGCGTGTCTCCTCTGGGTTCTTGGTCCCACCTCTCGTCCATCCCAGCCGGTTGGAGATACGGTGGACGTGTGTGTCCACTCCTACTCACACACACAAACAATAAAACTATCCCATAAGACGCCCACAATACAATCCAATAGAACTACAACTCTGCACAACATCAGACATCACATCACAACATGCAGACTAGAGTATGGGATTTGTAGTCAGAAATGTACATACTTAGATTGGAGTCATCAACTTGTTTTTCAACCACTCTACAAATTTCTTAACTAACTAGAGTTTTGGCAAGTTGGTTGGGACATTGTGTGCATGACAAGTCATTTTTCCAACAATTGTTTACAGACAGATTATTTCACTTAGTTCACTGTATCACAATTCCAGTGGGTCAGAAGTTTACATACACTAACTTGACTACGCCTTGAAACAGCTTGGAAAATTCCAGAAAATGTCATGGCTTTAGAAGCTTCCGATATGCTAATTGACATTATTTGAGTCAATTGGAGGTGTACCTGTGGATGTATTTCAAGGCCTACCTTCAAACTCAGTGCCTCTTTGCTTGACATCAGGGGAAAATCAAAATAAATCAGCAAAGACCTCAGAAAAGAGTTGTAGACCTCCACAAGTCTGGTTCATCCTTGGGAGCAATTTCCAGACACCTGAAGGTACCAGGTTCATCTGCACAAACAATAGTACGCAGGTATAAACACCATCATCTGATGAAACAAAAATATAACTGTTTGGCCAAAATGACCATCGTTATGTTTTGAGGAAAAAGGGGAGGCTTGCAAGCCAAAGAACATCAGAACCGTGAAGCTCGGAGGGGGCAGCATCATGTTGTGGGGGTGCTTTCCTGCAGGAGGGACAGGTGCACTTCACAAAATAGATGGCATCATGAGGATGGAAAATTATGTGGATATATTGAAGCAACATCTCAAAGATATCAGTCAGGAAGTTAAAGCTTGGTCACAAATGGGTCTTCCAAATGGACACTGACCCCAAGCAAAAAAGTTGTGGCAAAATGGCTTAAGGACAACAAAGTCAAGGTATTGGAGTGGCCATCACAAAGCCTTGACCTCAATCCTATAGAAAATGTGAGGGCAGAACTGAAAAAGCGTCTGCAAGCAAGGAGGCCTACAAACCTGACTCCGTTACACCAGCTCTGTCAGCAGGAATGGGCCAAAATTCACCCAACTTATTGTGGGAAGCTTGTTGAAGGCTACCTGAAATTTTTGACCCAAGTTAAACAATTAAAAGGCAATGCTACCAAATACTAATTGAGTGTATGTAAACTTCTGACCCACTGGGAATGCGATGAAAGAAATAAAACCTCTACTATTATTCTGACATTTCACATTCTTAAAATAAAGTGGTGATCGTAACTGACCTAAAATAGGGAATTTTGACTAGGATTAAATGTCAGAAATTGTGAAAAACTTTAAATGTATTTGGCTAAGGCGTATGTAAACTTCCGACTTCAAACTGTATATGAGCCATACCTACCTATGCCAGAGACCTGGTGCCAGGCGATGTCCATGGCCAGGTGAGCCATCTTGGGTCCTACTCCAGGTAGTCGTACCAGGCCCTCCACTGTGTTAGGGATGTCCCCTCTAAACTCCCTCTGGAGCATCACTGATGTCTGCTTCAGGTACTTCACCTTGGTCTGGGGGGTAGGAGAGAAGACATGTCAAGGTTTTATTCATAAGTATTCACACCCCTTGACTTGTTCCACATGGTACAGCCTGAATTTAAAATGGATTACATTGAGATTTGTCACTGGCCTACCCACAATACCCCATAATGTGGGATGTTTTTATTATTTTACAAATTAACTAATAAAAAGCTGAAATGTCTTGAATAAAGTATTCAACCGTTGTGGCTAAATAATTTCAGGCGGAAATATTTGCTTAACAAGTTGCATTGACTCGCTCTGTGTGCAATAATAGTGTTTAACATAACTTTTGAATGACTGCCTCATCTCTGTACCCCACACATAGAATTATCTGTAAGGTCCCTCAGTCAAGTAGTGAATTTCAAACAGATTCAACCACAAAAACTAGGGAGGTTTTCCAATGGCTCATAAAGTAGAGCAGATGAGTTGGTAGATGGGTAAAAATGAAAAGCAGATATTGAATATCTCTTTCAACATTAAGTTATTAATTACACTTTGGATGGTGTGTCGATACACCCAGTCACTACAAAGATACAGGCGTCCTTCCCAACTCAGTTGCCAGAGAGGAAGGAAACTGCTCAGGGATTTCACCATGAGACAACTGGTGACTAAGTTTAATGGCTGTGATAAAACACTGAGGATGGATCAACAACATTGTAGTTACTCCACAATACTAACATATATGACCAAGTGAAAAGAAGGAAGTCTGTACAGAATACAAATACTCCAGAACATACATCCTGTTTGCAACAAGTCACTAAAGTAATACTGCAAAAAATGTGTCAAAGCAATATATTTTTTTGTCTTGAATACAAAGTGTTGTATTGGATTTGCCTCAAACATATTACGGATTACCAATCTCCATATTTTAAAGGATAGTGGTGGCTGCATCATGTTATGGGTATGCTTTTAATTGTGAAGGACAGGAGCGTTTTCAGGATAAAATAAACAGAATGGAGCTAAGCACAGGCAAAATCCTGGAGGAAAACCTGCTTCAGTATGCTTTCAAAAAAACAAACAAACAAAAAAGTCAAGGGGTGTGAATACTTTGTGAAGGCAGTGTATAGTGTGCGTTACCCTCCAAAAGCCGACAGGGTAGATGAGTTGTCCCAGTGTGTCATCGTCAGTGTTGACTATGTTGTCCACTGTACAGCCATGAGCCCTGAGTCTCTGCAGAGCCGCACTGGTCACCTGGTCCCTTGTCTGGCTTGACAACATCAGAGACACCAGCACCTGGTAACGTCGCACCTGGTGGAAGAGATGAGGAGGAGGGGAGAGAGATGAATCACACTTCATCATCTGGCCATCCCGATCGATGAATCTGGGTTGGGCGGATGCCAGGAAAACACTACCTGCCCCAATGCATAGTGCCAACTGTAAAGTTTGGTGGAGGAAGAATAACGGTCTGGGGCTGTTTTTAATGGATCGGGCCCCTTAGTTCCAGTGAAGGGAAATCTTAACTCTACAGCATACAATGACATTCTAGACGATTCTGTGCTTCCAACTTTATAAAATGCCCATGATTTTGGAATGAGATGTTCAATGAGCAGGTGTCCACATACAATGAGCAGGTGTCCACATACAATGAGCAGGTGTCCACATACAATAAGCAGGTGTCCACATACAATAAGCAGGTGTCCACATACATTACATAACCAAAAGTATCTCCTTGCTAGTATGCCTCTTATGCACTGCCTTGTGTCAAAATGGAGTGTTCAGTAGGCGTACACTGTTTCTAAAGAGGTCTCAGAATGAGGTTGACTCATCACTCCTGGTGGGAGAACAGGTGTGCATAGCTAACATGTCACGTAACATCTAACTTTTATATCCTTGTCTGTCATGGTGGTAAAGCCTGATTGAACTGGCCTCTTGAAAACAGCTTGGGATGTATTAATTAGTCGCACACTGTAGCAAAAAGTTTTCCAACTGCAGCGAAATCAAGTGTTTCTATTGGACAAGTCCTGCCTAGTTCTGTTTGGTTCCTAATGAATACACCCCAGCTAGCTAGCTCGGCCCATCGCCCATCTCCAACACTTTTGCACTGTTTGTTTCGTAAGCTCATAACAAATCATATCCAGTGACATAACTGCAGTTCCACATCCTCCTTTTATAGTGCTGGATGTGTTTCACCTTTATCCTGGAACATAAATCAGATCGACAGCCTTCTGACCCTGCTCTGTAGAACCCCTCCACCTCTAATGGGCACTCTGCTGTTCTGTGTATTCTACTGTTCTACCTGCAGGGTTCATCTAGTGGTGGAACCCTGCTACTACCTCTGTGTGTTCTACTGTTCTACCTGCAGGGTTCATCTAGTGGTGGAACCCTGCTAATACCTCTGTGTATTCTACTGTTCTACCTGCAGGGTTCATCTAGTGGTGGAACCCCCTGTTCTACTGTTCTACCTGCAGGGTTCATCTAGTGTTGCTACTGTTCTACTGTTCTACCTGCAGGGTTCATCTAGTGGTGGAACCCTGCTACTACCTCTGTGTTCTACTGTTCTACCTGCAGGGTTCATCTAGTGGTGGAACCCTGCTACTACCTCTGTGTGTTCTACTGTTCTACCTGCAGGGTTCATCTAGTGGTGGAACCCTGCTACTACCTCTGTGTGTTCTACTGTTCTACCTGCAGGGTTCATCTAGTTCAAGTCTCTACCCCCAGGTGTAGATCAGGTCTCTACCCCCCAGGTGTAGATCAGGTCTCTACCCCCAGGTGTAGATCAGGTCTCTACCCCCAGGTGTAGATCAGGTCTCTACCCCCGGTGTAGATCAGGTCTCTACCCCCAGGTGTAGATCAGGTCTCTACCCCCAGGTGTAGATCAGGTCTCTACCCCCAGGTGTAGATCAGGTCTCTACCCCCAGGTGTAGATCAGGTCTCTCCCCCCAGGTGTAGATCAGGTCTCTACCCCCCAGGTGTAGATCAGGTCTCTACCCCCAGGTGTAGATCAGGTCTCTCCCCCCAGGTGTAGATCAGGTCTCTCCACCCCAGGTGTAGATCAGGTCTCTCCACCCCAGGTGTAGATCAGGTCTCTCCACCCCAGGTGTAGATCAGGTCTCTCCACCCCAGGTGTAGATCAGGTCTCTCCACCCCAGGTGTAGATCAGGTCTCTCCACCCCAGGTGTAGATCAGGTCTCTCCACCCCAGGTGTAGACCAGGTCTCTCCACCCCAGGTGTAGACCAGGTCTCTCCACCCCAGGTGTAGATCAGGTCTCTCCACCCCAGGTGTAGATCAGGTCTCTACCCCCCAGGTGTAGATCAGGTCTCTACCCCCAGGTGTAGATCAGGTCTCTACCCCCAGGTGTAGATCAGGTCTCTCCACCCCAGGTGTAGATCAGGTCTCTACCCCCAGGTGTAGATCAGGTCTCTCTACCCCCAGGTGTAGATCAGGTCTCTCCACCCCAGGTGTAGATCAGGTCTCTCCACCCCAGGTGTAGATCAGGTCTCTACCCCCAGGTGTAGATCAGGTCTCTACCCCCAGGTGTAGATCAGGTCTCTACCCCCAGGTGTAGATCAGGTCTCTACCCCCAGGTGTAGATCAGGTCTCCACCCCAGGTGTAGATCAGGTCTCCACCCCAGGTGTAGATCAGGTCTCCACCCCAGGTGTAGATCAGGTCTCTACCCCAGGTGTAGATCAGGTCTCCACCCCAGGTGTAGATCAGGTCTCTACCCCCAGGTGTAGATCAGGTCTCTACCCCCAGGTGTAGATCAGGTCTCCGCCCCAGGTGTAGATCAGGTCTCTACCCCAGGTGTAGATCAGGTCTCCACCCCAGGTGTAGATCAGGTCTCCGCCCCAGGTGTAGATCAGGTCTCCGCCCCAGGTGTAGATCAGGTCTCCACCCCAGGTGTAGATCAGGTCTCCACCCCAGGTGTAGATCAGGTCTCCACCCCAGGTGTAGATCAGGTCTCTACCCCAGGTGTAGATCAGGTCTCTACCCCCAGGTGTAGATCAGGTCTCCGCCCCAGGTGTAGATCAGGTCTCCACCCCAGGTGAATGCCAGGTCAGAGACGACGAACAGGTAACCGTTGAGCTCCCTCTGCCCGGCAGGGTGGACTGAAGACAACCTCTGTGAAGCAGGAGAAGGCTAGGGCGAACTTGGGGAAGGTGAGGGGCGGGAACTTGGGGAAGGTGAGGGGCGAACTCGGGGAAGGTGAGGGCGAACTCGGGGAAGGTGAAGGTCGGGGGAAGGTGAGGGGCGTCGGGGAAGGTGAGGGGAACTCGGGGAAGGTGAGGGGAACTCGGGGGAAGGTGAGGGGGCGAACTCGGGGAAGGTGATCGGGGGAAGGTGAGGGGGACTCGGGGAAGGTGAGGGCGAACTCGGGGAAGGTGACTTGGGGAAGGTGAGGGGGCGAACTTGGGGAAGGTGAGGGCGAACTTCCCGGGGGAAGGTGAGGGGTCGGGGAAGGGCGACCCGGGGAAGGTGAACTCGGGGGAAGGTGAGGGCGAACTCGGGGAAGGTGAGGGCGACTCGGGGAAGGTGAGGGCGAACAGGTAACTCGGGGAAGGTGAGGGCGTTGGGGAAGGTGAGGGCCTCGGGGAAGGTGAGGGGGGGAAGGTGAGGGCGAACTCGGGGAAGGTGAGGGGCGAACTCGGGGGAAGGTGAGGGGCGAACTCGGGGAAGGTGAGGGGAACTCGGGGAAGGTGAGGGCGGGGAAGGTGAGGGCGAACTCCTTGGGGAAGGTGAGGGCGAACTCGGGGAAGGTGAGGGCGAACTCGGGGGAAGGTGAGGGCGGAACTCGGGGAAGGTGAGGGGAACTCGGGAAGGTGAGGGGCGAACTCGGGGGAAGGTGAGGGCGAACTCGGGGAAGGTGAGGGCGAACTCGGGGGAAGGTGAGGGCGTACTTGGGGAAGATGGGGAAGGTGAGGGCGCGGGAGAGGGAGGAGCCAAGGCAGGAAGCGGTCTCTTGGTAGGTCACGGCACGGAGCAGGGGGTAGCAGGGCTGGTCCACCTCTGACCCGGAGAGGATGAGGGAGCGGAGGCAGTGGCCAGGGTGTAGGTGGGGAGGTAAGAGGGGAGAGGAGGGGAGAGGAAGGAAGGTGGGGATGTAAGAGGGGTAGAGAGGAGGGGAGCGGAAGGAAGGTGGGGATGTAAGAGGGGTAGAGAGGAGGGGAGCGGAAGGAAGGTGGGGAGGTAAGAGGGGGAGAGAGGAGGGGAGAGGAAGGAAGGTGGGGAGGTAAGAGGGGGAGAGAGGAGGGGAGCGGAAGGAAGGTGGGGATGTAAGAGGGGGAGAGAGGAGGGGAGCGGAAGGAAGGTGGGGAGGTAAGAGGGGGAGAGGAGGGGAGAGGAAGGAAGGTGGGGATGTAAGAGGGGGAGAGAGGAGGGGAGCGGAAGGAAGGTGGGGAGGTAAGAGGGGGAGAGAGGAGGGGAGAGGAAGGAAGGTGGGGATGTAAGAGGGGGAGAGAGGAGGGGAGCGGAAGGAAGGTGGGGATGTAAGAGGGGGAGAGAGGAGGGGAGCGGAAGGAAGGTGGGGATGTAAGAGGGGGAGAGAGGAGGGGGAGGAAGGAAGGTGGGGATGTAAGAGGGGGAGAGAGGAGGGGAGCGGAAGGAAGGTGGGGAGGTAAGAGGGGGGGAGAGAGGAGGGGAGAGGAAGGAAGGTGGGGAGGTAAGAGGGGGAGAGAGGAGGGGAGAGGAAGGAAGGTGGGGAGGTAAGAGGGGTAGAGAGGAGGGGAGAGGAAGGAAGGTGGGGATGTAAGAGGGGGAGAGAGGAGGGGAGCGGAAGGAAGGTGGGGAGGTAAGAGGGGGAGAGAGGAGGGGGAGGAAGGAAGGTGGGGAGGTAAGAGGGGGGAGAGAGGAGGGGAGAGGAAGGAAGGTGGGGAGGTAAGAGGGGTAGAGAGGAGGGGAGAGGAAGGAAGGTGGGGAGGTAAGAGGGGTAGAGAGGAGGGGAGAGGAAGGAAGGTGGGGAGGTAAGAGGGGAGAGAGAGGAGAGGAGGGATGTACGGTAGTGGGGGTGTACGACAGAGAAACAGAAACCAGTGGGGTCTCACCCACCTCATCAGGGGCGTGTGTGTCGTAGCATTTCTCCGCCCCCATGAGGTCAACAGGCGCGTCCCTGGCGCTCCTCATCTGACGCACATGACCCAGCTGCTTGCTCCAATCAGGAGGCTCCCAGTGTTTAGGCTCCTCCTTCCCATCATATTCCACCTTCACCTGGCCCCGCCTCCTACGCAGGATGGGTGCCAGTGGTAACAGGGACAGGGCTTTGTCTGGCTCAGCTTGTGATTGGCCGATGGATGACCGACGGAACCTAGAGGAACCAATATCTGCAAGGTAAAGTAGGGGCGGGGAGAGATGTTGAGTGATGAGGTGTGCTGAACATTCTGAGGCACAAAGAAATGATGTCACATTCTTCATGTACAGAACAACTGAACATACAGGAAGTAGTAGACGTCATCGTCACCTGTGTCAAAGATTAATTAGGGGCGTATTCAGACTGTGTGCATATAGCCAGGCCAAAGGCTCTCTTTCTCTGAAGACTGTCGTCATCTCTTAGTTGTTGTTTTAGGCTACAGCTTGTCCCATCTGAAAGTCCCTCAATCATGCAGCAAGACATTGCTTCAGTTTGTAAATGTCAGAAGGGCAATGTTGTGATAAAACGGATTCATACCTGAAGCGTCTCGTCCCAAACTCTGATTTGATACGCTCGAATCTTCTTCCTCCTGTTTCACGTGCGCCCTCAACACTCTCCTCTCCATCCTAGTTTTTAACGTCGTGGCTAAACCGGCACGGGGCACGGTCTTGTTACCGCTCGGAGTGATGACCGCGGTACTCTCAACGAAATAAGGCGAGGTCATTTTGAAACAGTGGAAAGCATAGGATACCGTTGTGCTGCAAGTGGGACGGACCGTGGCTAACAACATTAGCTTGTTAGCTATTTTAGTGATAAAATACAATCTGGTTAGCTAGCTAAAACACATGTATATAAAAGTTTTGGTAACATTTTCCAAGTACTATTGATGGATATTGAAACGTGACCTACTAGGGTTGTTGATTTAATTTTCAAACGACAGGCACGTTAAGAATAGCTAGAACATTAAACAAATGTTACATTTTTAACTCGACACCTCTTGCTATGTCGAGCAATGTTTTTAGTAGGAACTACATTTCCCATCAACTCCCGCGACAAAACGTGTTTTTATAGGAAGTGCCCGACAGTCCATCCGGTTGTCGAGTGGGGGACTGATCTGACTTGGGGAAAGCTTTTGAAATATTGGGATAAACAAATTCTAAATGCATGAATTTGTCTTGCTCGGTATTTTGTCCACCTGCCAGCCTCGCGTGAATGACGCCAGAAACGCATCTAGATCGATAGAAGGTATGAACTTCCGTTGTTTTTAAAGCCATAGGTCTGGAACGAAAACAAGCAGATAGCTAGTCAACAATATCTATTTATTAGTGCTTGTTTGTGTCGCTCTTTCTCTCTCCCTGTCCGCTATTTTGTCAGCTGTTCCGGACTAATGTTGAACATACACGAATGGGCACCTGACCGGGTACTGTTGTTACATCTAAAACAGAACTAGATAACATTAGTTAGCTGTCGTTGTTCACTCAGGTTTCTCTCTGCTTGACAGGGAGAATTATTTCAACATTCTCCTGGCTTGTTTCGTGGTACAGTCTCTCTCCCCCCAGCTAGAACTCAATAGCTGATTGTCGCTGATCCCGAGGTTGTAGGTACTACTGACTAACTACTGAAGTATGGCCCAATTGCGTCCCAAATGGCTCTATATTCTATATGTAGTGATTGTGCCATTTGGGGCGTAATTCTATATTAGCACGGACACACAAACTACCACTTTCCCGTGACTATAACAGAGTGCTGGCTGCTTTCTGTACAAGCGGTTATTATTCGCTTTATGTAACAACACCGTTATGAATATCATATCAAAGGCCCTTTAGGATGTGCAGAGGAATGGAATGGTTCTAGGGCAATTGTTTGCTGTCTGATGTGCTCCTAACCCCTAGCTCCTATCCCCTAGACCCTAACCCCTAGCTCCTAACCCCTAACTCGCTTTGCAAGATGCATGTGGTGTGAGTCTGGACGTGCTCCTAACCCCTAGCTCCTAACCCCCCTAACCCCTCGCTTTGCAAGATGCATGCTTTGCAAGATGAGTCCGGTGAGTCCTAACCCCTAGCTCCTAACCCCTAGCTCCTAACCCCTAGCTCCTAACCCCTAGCTCCTAACCCCTAGCTCCTAACCCCTAACTCGCTTTGCAAGATGCATGTGGTGTGAGTCTGGACGTGCTCCTAACCCCTAGACCCTAACCCCTAGACCCTAACCCCTAGACCCTAGCTCCTAACCCCTAGCTCCTAACCCCTAGCTCCTAACCCCTAACTCGCTTTGCAAGATGCATGTGGTGTGAGTCTGGACGTGCTCCTAACCCCTAGACCCTAACCCCTAGACCCTAACCCCTAGACCCTAACCCCTAGCTCCTAACCCCTAGCTCCTAACCCCTAGCTCCTAACCCCTAACTCGCTTTGCAAGATACATGTGGTGTGAGTCTGGATGTGCTCCTAACCCCTAGACCCTAACCCCTAGCTCCTAACCCCTAGCTCCTAACCCCTAGCTCCTAACCCCTAGCTCCTAACCCCTAGCTCCTAACCCCTAACTCGCTTTGCAAGATACATGTGGTGTGAGTCTGGACGTGCACTAATTTCTGGAGAACCACAGGTGCACAGGACACACGATGTCGAGGAGGGGTGTGATGTTGGGGTGTGATGTTGGGGCATGTCTCTGTCTTGTCATTTATCTGTTTGACAGAAACTAATAGCAGTCACGTAATGCAAAAAGTTGGACCAGGGTGGTATAGCTCTCTCAATTGATCTTTCCTTGATTCCTTGTACTCAAAACACATTTAAGTGAATTTTATTTCTGGTATAAAAATAAATAAAAAAACATTGAAGGCCTGAGGAGAAGCAACCTTGTGGTTAAAAGGAGGCGAGTGGGTAGGATGTGAGGAAACGTAGTCTGAACATTGATAACCAACTGTTTTCTGAGACAACTCCATGGCTTTTCTAAATGATACAAAGTTCCCATAGAGGAGTGGAATAATGGACCACCCAATACTATTCATGTTCTCTCTCTACCACCCAATACTATTCATGTTCTCTCTCTACCACCCAATACTATTCATGTTCTCTCTCTACCACCCAATACTAGTCATGTTCTCTCTCTACCACCCAATACTAGTCATGTTCTCTCTCTACCACCCAATACTAGTCATGTTCTCTCTCTACCACCCAATACTAGTCATGTTCTCTCTCTACCACCAATACTATTCATGTTCTCTCTCTCTACCACCCAATACTATTCATGTTCTCTCTCTACCACCCAATACTAGTCATGTTCTCTCTCTACCACCCAATACTAGTCATGTTCTCTCTCTACCACCAATACTATTCATGTTCTCTCTCTACCACCCAATACTATTCATGTTCTCTCTCTACCACCCAATACTAGTCATGTTCTCTCTCTACCACCAATACTATTCATGTTCTCTCTCTCTACCACCCAATACTATTCATGTTCTCTCTCTACCACCCAATACTAGTCATGTTTCTCTCTACCACCCAATACTAGTCATGTTCTCTCTCTACCACCAATACTATTCATGTTCTCTCTCTACCACCCAATACTAGTCATGTTCTCTCTCTACCACCCAATACTAGTCATGTTCTCTCTCTACCACCCAATACTAGTCATGTTCTCTCTCTACCACCAATACTATTCATGTTCTCTCTCTCTACCACCCAATACTATTCATGTTCTCTCTCTACCACCCAATACTAGTCATGTTCTCTCTCTACCACCCAATACTAGTCATGTTCTCTCTCTACCACCAATACTATTCATGTTCTCTCTCTACCACCCAATACTATTCATGTTCTCTCTCTACCACCCAATACTATTCATGTTCTCTCTCTACCACCCAATACTCTTCATGTTCTCTCTCTACCACCCAATACTATTCATGTTCTCTCTCTACCACCCAATACTATTCATGTTCTCTCTCTCTCTCTACCACCCAATACTATTCATGTTCTCTCCTCTCTACCACCCAATACTATTCATGTTCTCTCTCTCTACCACCCAATACTATTCATGTTCTTTCCTCTCTACAACACAATACTATTCATGTTCTCTCTCTCTACCACCCAATACTATTCATGTTCTCTCTCTCTACCACCCAATACTATTCATGTTCTCTCTCTCTCTACCACCAATACTATTCATGTTCTCTCTCTCTACCACCCAATACTATTCATGTTCTCTCTCTACCACCCAATACTATTCATGTTCTCTCTCTACCACCCAATACTATTCATGTTCTCTCTCTACCACCCAATACTATTCATGTTTCTCTCTCTACCACCCAATACTATTCATGTTCTCTCTCTCTACCACCCAATACTATTCATGTTCTCTCTCTCTACCACCCAATACTATTCATGTTCTCTCTCTACCACCAATACTATTCATGTTCTCTCTACCACCAATACTATTCATGTTCTCTCTCTCTACCACCAATACTATTCATGTTCTCTCTCTACCACCCAATACTATTCATGTTCTCTCTCTACCACCAATACTATTCATGTTCTCTCTCTACCACCAATACTATTCATGTTCTCTCTCTACCAATACTATTCATGTTCTCTCTCTACCACCAATACTATTCATGTTCTCTCTCTACCACCAATACTATTCATGTTCTCTCTCTACCACCAATACTATTCATGTTCTCTCTCTACCACCAATACTATTCATGTTCTCTCTCTACCACCCAATACTATTCATGTTCTCTCTCTACCACCCAATACTATTCATGTTCTCTCCTCTCTACCACCCAATACTATTCATGTTCTCTCTCTCTACCACCCAATACTATTCATGTTCTCTCTCTCTCTATTCTCTCTACCACCCAATACTATTCATGTTCTCTCTCTCTACCCAATACTATTCATGTTCTCTCTCTCTACCACCCAATACTATTCATGTTCTCTCTCTCTACCCAATACTATTCATGTTCTCTCTCTCTACCCAATACTATTCATCTCTACCACCAATACTATTCATGTTCTCTCTCTACCACCCAATACTATTCATGTTCTCTCTCTCTCTCTATACCAACCAATACTATTCATGTTCTCTCCTCTCTACCACCCAATACTATTCATGTTCTCTCTCTCTACCACCCAATACTATTCATGTTCTCTCTCTCTACCACCCAATACTATTCATGTTCTCTCTCTCTCTACCACCAATACTATTACCACCAATACTATTCCATGTTCTCTCTCTCTCTACCACCCAATACTATTCATGTTCTCTCTCTCTCTACCACCAATACTATTCATGTTCTCAATACTCATGTTCTCTACCACCAATACTATTCATGTTCTCTCTCTCTCTACCACCAATACTATTCATGTTCTCTCCTCTCTACCACCCAATACTATTCATGTTCTCTCTCTCTACCACCCAATACTATTCATGTTCTCTCTCTCTACCACCCAATGCTATTCATGTTCTCTCTCTCTACCACCAATACTATTCATGTTCTCTCTCTCTCTACCACCAATACTATTCATGTTCTCTCTCTACTACCACCCAATACTATTCATGTTCTCTCTCTCTACCACCCAATACTATTCATGTTCTCTCTCTCTACAACACAATACTATTCATGTTCTCTCTCTCTCTCTACCACCCAATACTATTCATGTTCTCTCTCTCTACCCAATACTATTCATGTTCAATCTATTCTCTCTCTCTCTACCACCCAATACTATTCATGTTCTCTCTCTCTACCCAATACTATTCATCTTCTCTCTCTCTCTACCACCCAATACTATTAATGTTCTCTCTCTCAATCTACCACCCAATACTATTCATGTTCTCTCTCTACCACCCAATACTAGTCATGTTCTCTCTCTCTCTACCACCAATACTATTCATGTTCTCTCTCTCTACCACCCAATACTATTCATGTTTCTCTCTCTACCACCCAATACTATTCATGTTCTCTCTCTCTACCACCCAATACTATTCATGTTCTCTCTCTCTACCACCCAATACTATTCATGTCTCAATCTCTCTCTCTACCACCAATACTATTCATGTTCTCTCTCTCTCTACCACCAATACTATTCATGTTCTCTCTCTCTCTACCACCCAATACTATTCATGTTCTCTCTCTCTCTACCACCAATACTATTCATGTTCTCTCTCTCTACCACCCAATACTATTCATGTTCTCTCTCTCTACCACCAATACTATTCATGTTCTCTCTCTACCACCCAATACTATTCATGTTCTCTCTCTACCACCAATACTATTCATGTTCTCTCTCTACCACCCAATACTATTCATGTTTCTCTCTCTACCACCCAATACTATTCATGTTCTCTCTCTACCACCCAATACTATTCATGTTCTCTCTCTCTCTACCACCCAATACTATTCATGTACCACCCAATACTATTCTCTCTCTCTACCACCCAATACTATTCATGTTTCTCTCTCTCTCTACCACCCAATACTATTCATGTTCTCTCTCTCTCTCTACCACCCAATACTATTCATGTTCTCTCCTCTCTACCACCCAATACTATTCATGTTCTCTCTCTACCACCCAATACTATTCATGTTTCTCTCTCTCTACCACCCAATACTATTCATGTTCTCTCTCTCTCTCTACCACCCAATACTATTCATGTTCTCTCTCTACCACCCAATACTATTCATCTTCTCTCTCTCTACCCAATACTATTCATCTTCTCTCTCTCTCTCTCCACCCAATACTATTAATGTTCTACCCCTCTATTCATCTCTCTACCACCCAATACTATTCATGTTCTCTCTCTACCACCCAATACTATTCATGTTCTCTCTCTACCACCCAATACTATTAGTCATGTTCTCTCTCTCTCTCTATACCAACCAATACTATTCATGTTCTCTCCTCTCTACCACCCAATACTATTCATGTTCTCTCTCTCTACCACCCAATGCTATTAATGTTCTCTCTCTCTACCACCCAATGCTATTCATGTTCTCTCTCTCTCTACCACCAATACTATTCATGTTCTCTCTCTCTACCACCCAATACTATTCATGTTCTCTCTCTCTACCACCAATACTATTCATGTTCTCTCTCTCTCTACCACCCAATACTAGTCATGTTTCTCTCTCTCTACCACCCAATACTAGTCATGTTCTCTCTCTCTCTACCACCCAATACTATTCATGTTCTCTCTCTCTGACCCTGCTGGTTTTACATTTACATTTAAGTCATTTAGCAGACACTCTTATCCAGAGCGACTTACAAATTGGTGCATTCACCTTATGACATCCAGTGGAACAGCCACTTTACAATAGTGCATCTAAATCTTTTAAGGGGGGTGAGAAGGATTACTTTATCCTATCCTAGGTATTCCTTAAAGAGGTGGGGTTTCAGGTGTCTCCGGAAGGTGGTGATTGACTCCGCTGTCCTGGCGTCGTGAGGGAGTTTGTTCCACCATTGGGGGCCAGAGCAGCGAACAGTTTTGACTGGGCTGAGCGGGAACTGTACTTCCTCAGTGGTAGGGAGGCGAGCAGGCCAGAGGTGGATGAACGCAGTGCCCTTGTTTGGGTGTAGGGCCTGATCAGAGTCTGGAGGTACTGAGGTGCCGTTCCCCTCACAGCTCCGTAGGCAAGCACCATGGTCTTGTAGCGGATGCGAGCTTCAACTGGAAGCCAGTGGAGAGAGCGGAGGAGCGGGGTGACGTGAGAGAACTTGGGAAGGTTGAACACCAGACGGGCTGCGGCGTTCTGGATGAGTTGTAGGGGTTTAATGGCACAGGCAGGGAGCCCAGCCAACAGCGAGTTGCAGTAATCCAGACGGGAGATGACAAGTGCCTGGGTTAGGACCTGCGCCGCTTCCTGTGTGAGGCAGGGTCGTACTCTGCGGATGTTGTAGAGCATGAACCTACAGGAACGGGCCACCGCCTTGATGTTAGTAAAGAACGACAGGGTGTTGTCCAGGATCACGCCAAGGTTCTTAGCGCTCTGGGAGGAGGACACAATGGAGTTGTCAACCGTGATGGCGAGATCATGGAACGGGCAGTCCTTCCCCGGGAGGAAGAGCAGCTCCGTCTTGCCGAGGTTCAGCTTGAGGTGGTGATCCGTCATCCACACTGATATGTCTGCCAGACATGCAGAGATGCGATTTGCCACCTGGTCATCAGAAGGGGGAAAGGAGAAGATTAATTGTGTGTCGTCTGCATAGCAATGATAGGAGAGACCATGTGAGGTTATGACAGAGCCAAGTGACTTGGTGTATAGCGAGAATAGGAGAGGGCCTAGAACAGAGCCCTGGGGACACCAGTGGTGAGAGCGCGTGGTGAGGAGACAGATTCTCGCCACGCCACCTGGTAGGAGCGACCTGTCAGGTAGGACACAATCCAAGCGTGGGCCGCGCCGGAGATGCCCAACTCGGAGAGGATGGAGAGGAGGATCTGATGGTTCACAGTATCAAAGGCAGCCGATAGGTCTAGAAGGATGAGAGCAGAGGAGAGAGTTTTACTAACCTGTGTTCCTCCCTCTGTTTCCCCCAGAGCCCCAGTAGAGTGTAAGCTGCCTGGTCCCTCCCCACAGGACCCCTCCTGGACCCCCAGCCATGAACAAGCAGGCCAGTAAAGAGAGTCTGAAGGACAAGGTAAAGGGGATGTTGGGTTTGGGATCCCCTCGACCCCCAGCAAGCAGACAGAGAGCAAGCCCTCAGAGTTCATCATCACACTGGATATACTCAAGGTATGTGAGAGTGTGATGCGACCACACACACCACACACCACACACACACACACACACACACACACACACATCACACACACACATCACACACACACACACACACACACACACACACACACCACACACACACACCACACGCACACCACACACACCACATACATACTGTACACACACACATACATACTGTACACACACACATACTGCGCACACACACACACACACACACACACACACACACACACACACACACACATACTGTACACACACACACACACACACATACTGTACACACACACACACACACACACACACACACACACACACACACACACACACACACACACACACACACACATACTGTACACACACACACACACACACACACACACATACACACACACACACACACACATACTGTACACACACACACATACTGTACACACATACTGTACACACACACACATACTCATACCATACATACTCATACATACCACACACACACAATCAGTTTTCTGTCTCTGACCATCTTGCTGTCTTTCTCTTCAGGAGCTGCACCTGACTGTGGACTTAGCAACAGAATCCGGGTTGCTAACCATGTCTCTGACCTGGCCAAGGCCAAGAAGTTTGAGGAGGTGAGAGAGTACACCGTGTGTGTGTGTATTGTGTTGCCTCCCTCTCTGTGTGTGTGTGTGTTGCCTCCCTCTCTCTGTGTGTGTGTGTGTTGCCTCCC